>NW_022630995.1:90632147-90796336 GCF_010015895.1 Lontra canadensis
ATCCACGTCGTCGCAAATGGCAAGATTTCATTTCTTTTGATGGCTGCATAGTATTCCATTGTGTATATATACCAGATCTTCTTTATCCATTCATCTGTTGATGGACATCTAGGTTCTTTCCATACTTTGGCTATTGTAGACATTGCTGCTATAAACATTCAGGTGCACGTGGCCCTTCGGATCACTCCATTTGTATCTTTAGAGTAAATACCCAGTAATGCAATTGCTGGGTCATAGGGTAGTTCTATGTTCAACATTTTGAGGAACCTCCATGCTGTTTTCCAGAGTGGTTGGACCAGCCTGCATTCCCACCAACAGTGAAGGAGGGTTCCCCTTTCACCGCATCCTCGCCAGAATCTGTCATTTCCTGACTTGTTCATTTTAGCCATTCTGACTGGTGTGAGGTGATATCTCATTGTGGTTTTGATTTGTATTTCCCTGATGCCCAGTGATATGGAGCACTTTTTCATGTGTCTGTTGGCCATCTGGATGTCTTCTTTGCAGAAATGTCTGTTCATGTCTTCTGCCCATTTCTTGATTGGATTATTTGTTCTTTGGGTGTTGAGTTTGCTAAGTTCTTTATAGATTCTGGACACTAGCCCTTTATCTGATATGTCGTTTGCAAATATCTTCTCCCATTCTGTCAGTTGTCTTTTGGCTTTGTTAATTGTTTCTTTTGCTGTGCAAAAGCTTTTGATCTTGATAAAATCCCAATAGTTCATTTTTGTCCTTGCTTCCCTTGCCTTTGGCGATGTTTCTAGGAAGATGTTGCTGTGGCTGAGGTCAAAGAGGTTGCTGCCTGTGTTCTCCTCAAGGATTTTGATGGATTCCTTTCTCATATTGAGGTCCTTCATCCATTTTGAGTCTATTTTCGTGTGTGGTGTAAGGAAATGATCCAATTTCATTTTTCTGCATGTGGCTGTCCAATTTTCCCAACACCATTTATTGAAGAGGCTGTCTTTTTCCCATTGGACATTCTTTCTTGCTTTGTCGAAGGTTAGTTGACCATAGAGTTGAGGGTCTATTTCTGGGCTCTCTATTCTGTTCCATTGATCTATGTGTCTGTTTTGTGCCAGTACCATGCTGTCTTTTTTTTTTTTTTTAAGATTTTATTTATTTATTTGACAGAGAGCAATCACAAGTAGGCAGAGAGGCAGAAGAGAGAGTGAGAGGGAGGCTCCCCGCTGAGCAGAGAGCCCGATGCGGGACTCGATCCCAGGACCCTGAGATCATGACCTGAGCCGAAGGCAGTGGCTTAACCCACTGAACCACCCAGGAGCCCAGTACCATGCTGTCTTGATGATGACAGCTTTGTAATAGAGTTTGAAGTCTGGAATTGTGATGCCACCAACTTTGGCTTTCTTTTTCAATATTCCTTTGGCTATTCGCGGTCTTTTCTGGTTCCATATAAATTTTAGGATTATTTGTTCCATTTCTTTGAAAAAAATGGATGGTACTTTGATAGGAATTGCATTAAATGTGTAGATTGCTTTAGGTAGCATAGACATTTTCACAATATTTATTCTTCCAATCCAGGAGCATGGAACATTTTTCCATTTCTTTGTGTCTTCCTCAATTTCTTTCATGAGTACTTTATAGTTTTCTGTGTATAGATTCTTAGTCTCTTTGGTTAGGTTTATTCCTAGGTATCTTATAGTTTTGGGTGCAATTGTAAATAGGATTAACTCCTTAATTTCTCTTTCTTCTGTCTTGTTGTTGGTGTAGAGAAATGCAACTGATTTCTGTGCATTGATTTTATATCCTGACACTTTACTGAATTCCTGTACAAGTTCTAGCAGTTTTGGAGTGGAGTCTTTTGGGTTTTCCACATATAGTATCATATCATCTGTGAAGAGTGATAGTTTGACTTCTTCTTTGCCTATTTGGATGCCTTTAATTTCCTTTTGTTGTCTGATTGCTGAGGCTAGGACTTCTAGTACTATGTTGAATAGCAGTGGTGATAATGGACATCGCTGCCGTGTTCCTGACCTTAGCAGAAAAGCTTTCAGTTTTTCTCCATTGAGAATGATATTTGCGGTGGGTTTTTCATAGATGGCTTTGATAATATTGAGGTATGTGCCCTCTATCCCTACACTTTGAAGAGTTTTGATCAGGAAGGGATACTGCACTTTGTCAAATGCTTTTTCAGCATCTATTGAGAGTATCATATGGGTCTTGTTCTTTCTTTTATTAATGTGTTGTATCACATTGATTGATTTGCGGATGTTGAATCAACCTTGCAGCCCTGGAATAAATCCCACTTGGTCGTGGTGAATAATCCTTTTAATGTACTGTTGAATCCTATTGGCTAGTATTTTGGTGAGAATTTTCGCATCTGTGTTCTTCAAGGATATTGGTCTGTAGTTCTCTTTTTTGATGGGATCCTTGTCTGGTTTTGGGACCAAGGTGTTGCTGGCCTCATAAAAGGAGTTTGGAAGTTTTCCTTCCATTTCTATTTTTTTGGAACAGTTTCAGGAGAATAGGAATTAGTTCTTTAAATGTTTGGTAGAATTCCCCCGGGAAGCTGTCTGGCCCTGGGCTTTTGTTTGTTTGGAGATTTTTAATGACTGTTTCAAACTCCTTACTGGTTATGGGGCTGTTCAGGCTTTCAATTTCTTCCTGGTTCAGTTGTGGTAGTTTATATGTCTCTGGGAATGTATCCATTTCTTCCAGATTGTCCAATTTGTTGGCGTAGAGTTGCTCATAGTATGTTCTTATAATTGTCTGTATTTCGTTGGTGTTCGTTGTGATCTCTCTTCTTTCATTCACGAATTTATTTATTTGGGTCCTTTCTCTTTTCTTTTTGATAAGTCTGGACAGGGCTTTATCAATCTTATTAATTCTTTCAAAGAACCAGCTCCTAGTTTCATTGATTTGTCTATTGTTTTTTTTGGTTTCTATTCATTAATTTCTGCTCTGATCTTTATGATTTCTCTTCTCCTGCTGGGTTTAGGGTTTCTTTCTTGTTCTTTCTCCAGCTCCTTTAGGTTTAGGGTTAGTTTGTGTACCTGAGACCTTTCTTGTTTCTTGAGTAAGGCTTGTACCGCTATATATTTTCCTCTCAGGACTGCCTTTGTTGTGTCCCACAGATTTTGAACCATTGTGTTTTCATTATCATTTGTTTCCATGATTTTTTTCAATTCTTCTTTAATTTCCTGTTTGACCCATTCATTCTTTAGAAGGATGCTGTTTAGTCTCCATGTATTTGGGTTCTTTCCAAATTTCCTCTTGTGATTGAGTTCTAGCTTCAGAGCATTGTGGTCTGAAAATACGCAGGGAATGATCCCAATCTTTTGATACCGGTTGAGACCTGATTTAGGACCGAGGATGTGATCTATTCTGGAGAATGTTCCATGTGCACTAGAGAAGAATGTGTATTCTGTTGCTTTGGGATGAAATGCTCTGAATATATCTGTGATGTCCATCTGGTCCAGTGTGTCATTTAAGACCTTTATTTCCTTGTTGATCTTTTGCTTAGATGATCTGTCCATTTCAGTGAGGGGAGTGTTAAAGTCCCCTACTATTGTTGTATTATTGATGTGTTTCTTTGATTTTGTTATTAATTGGTTTATATAGTTTGCTGTTCCCATGTTGGGGGCATAGATATTTAAAATTGTTAGATTTTCTTGTTGGCCAGATCCTTTGAGTATGATATAGTGTCCTTCCTCATCTCTTATTATAGTCTTTGGCTTATAATCTAATTGATCTGATATAAGGATTGCCACTCCTGCTTTCTTCTGTTGTCCATTAGCATGGTAAATTCTTTTCCACCCCCTCACTTTAAATCTCGAGGTGTCTTCGGGTTTAAAATGAGTTTCTTGTAGGCAACATATAGATGGGTTTTGTTTTTTATCCATCCTGATACCCTGTGTCTTTTGATTGGGGCATTTAGCCCATTAACATTCAGGGTAACTATTGAGAGATATGAATTTAGTGTCATTGTATTGCCTGTAAGGTGACTGTTATTGTATATTGTCTCTGTTTCTTTCTGATCTACCACTTTTAGGCTCTCTCTTTGCTTAGAGGACCCTTTCAATATTTCCTGTAGAGCTGGTTTGGTGTTTGCAAATTCTTTCAGTTTTTGTGTGTCCTGGAAGCTTTTAATCTCTCCTTCTCTTTTCAATGATAGCGTAGCTGGATATCGTATTCTTGGCTGCATGTTTTTCTCATTTAGTGCTCTGAATATATCATGCCAGCTCTTTCTGGCCAGGTCTCTGTGGATAAGTGTGTTGCCAATCTAATATTGTTACCATTGTATGTTACAGACTTCTTTTTCCGGGCTGCTTTCAGGATTTTCTCTTTGTCACTAAGACTTGTAAATTTTACTATTAGGTGACGGGCGTGGACCTATTCTTATTGATTTTGAGGAAGGTACTCTGCACCTCCTGGATTTTGATGCTTGTTCCCTTTGCCATATTGGGGAAATTCTCTCCAATAATTCTCTCCAATATACCTTCTGCTCCCCTCTCTCTTTCTTCTTCTTCTGGAATCCCAATTATTCTAATGTTGTTTCGTGTTATGGTATCACTTATCTCTCGAATTCTGCCCTCATGGTCCAGTAGCTGTTTGTCCCTCTTTTGCTCAGCTTCTTTATTCTCTGTCATTTGGTCTTCTATATCGCTAATTCTTTCTTCTGCCTCATTTATCCTAGCAGTGAGACCCTCCATTTTTTTTTAAAGATTTTATTTATTTATTTGACAGACGGAGATCACAAGTAGGCAGAGAGGCAGGCAGAGAGAGAGGTGGAGGCAGGCTCCCTGTGGGGCAGAGAGCCCGATGTGGGGCTCAATCCCAGGACCCGGGGATCATGACCTGAGCTGAAGGCACAGGCTTAACCCACTGAGCCACCCAGGTGCCCCTCGAGAGCCTCCATTTTTGATTGCACCTCATTAATAGCTTTTTTTATTTCAACTTGGTTAGATTTTAGTTCTTTTATTTCTCCAGAAAAGGCTTTTATATCTCCTGAGAGGGTTTCTCTAATGTCTTCCATGCCTTTTTCGAGCCCGTCTAGAACCTTGAGAATCATCATTCTGAACTCTAGATCTGACATATTACCAGTGTCTGTATTGATTAGGTCCCTAGCCTTTGGTACTGCCTCTTGTTCTTTTTTTTTGTGTGTGTGTGTGGTGAATTTTTCTGCCTTGTCATTTTGTCCAGGTAAGAGTATATGAAGGAGTAAGTAAAATACTAAAAGGGTGGCAACAACCCCAGGAAAATATGCTTTAACCAAATCAGAAGAGATCCCAAATCATGAGGGGGGAGAAAGGGGATAAAAAGAGGTTCAGAAAGAAGAAGAAGAAGAAGAAAAGAAACAATTAAAAAAAGAAAATGAATAAAGAAAAAATATAAAAAAGAAAAAAATATATATATATATTAGACGAAGTAGTTAAAAAACGTTAAAAAAGAAAAGGGTAAATGTTAAAAAAAATTTGGCAGAAGAATAGAAAAAAAATTTGAAAAAGAAAAAAAAATTAAATTAACTGTAAGGCTAAAGAATCATGGGGAGAAAGCCATGAGTTCCGTGCTTTGCTTTTTCCCCCTTGGAATTATGCTGTTCTCTTTGGTATTGAAACTGTACTCCTTGGTAGGTGAACTTGGTCCTTGATGGATTTTTTGTTGATCTTCTGGGAGGGGGGGGTCTGTTGTAGTGATTCTCAAGTGTTTTTGGCGGAATTGCACTTCCCTTACCAGGGGCTGTGCTGAGTAATCCGCTCAGGTTTGCTTTCCGGAGCTTTTGTTTCCTGAGTGCTTTCTGTAGAGTTCTGGAGGACGGGAATGAAGATGGCAGCCTCCCAGTCTCTGGCCCAGAGGAGCCGAGAGCCCGGGGCCCTACTCCTCAGTGCGCCCTCAGAGAACAGCGCCCAATTACTCCCGTCTCCCTGGCCTCTGGCCGCCCTCCGAGCTGTCCAAGCCTGCAACTGGTTCAAGGTAACAGTGAGCTGAGAGCTCACTCCTCGACTCTGTCTCTGTAACCGGCTTCCCCATTCTAATACCTGTAAGCTCTGGGACCCTCAGACACCCCTGATCCTTCTGTGACCCTGCGGGACCTGAGGCCACGCTGACCCCACGTGGGCTTCACCCCAGTTTAGCCTCTGGAGCGATGTCCCTCAGTGGAACAGACTTTTAAAAGTCCTGATTTTGTGCTCCATTGCTCCACCGCTTGCCGGGAGCCGGCCTCTCCTCCTTTGGTCTATCTTCCCGTCACTTTGGATTCACTTCTCCTCCAGTCCTACCTTTCAGAAAGTGGTTGATTTTCTGTTTCTAGAATTGCTGTTCTTCTTCTCTTCGATCTCCCGTTGGATTTGTAGGTGTTTGCAATCTTTAGATAAGCTATCTAGCTGATCTCCTGCTACCTGAAGTAGTCTCAGCCTGCTACTTCTCTGCCATCTTGACTCCTCCCCTCAAATTTTAAAATTTTTAATTCTATTTTACCCTCTTACACTATGGGTGGGAATGCAAAGCAGCACAGTTACTTTGGAAAACAGTATGGATGTTCCTCAAAAAGTTATAAATAGAGTTACTCTATGACCCAACAATTGTACTATTGGTATTTATCCAAAGAATATAATATATATATAAATAAATATATATCCAAAGAATATAAAATACTGATTTGAGGAACACAGGCATAGCAATGTTTATAGCAGCATTATCTATAACAGCCAAATTATGGAAACAGTCCAAACTTCCTTTGACTGGTGAATGGATAAAGATGTGGGGCGTGTGTGTGTATACTACCCACCCGTCAAAAAGAATGAAATCTTGCCATTTACAACAACATGAATGAAGCTAGAGTGTATTATGCTAAGCAGACTAAGTGAGTCAAAGACAAATGCCATATGATTTCACTCACATGTGAAATTTAAGAAACAAAACATGAGCATAAGGGAAGGGAAAGAAAAATAAAATAAGACAAAAACAGAGAGAGGGACAAACCATAAGAGAACAAACTGAGGGTTGCAGGAGGGGAGGTAGGTTGGAGGATAAGGTAATTGGGTGATGGGCATTATGAGGGCACTTGTGATGAGCACTGGGTATTTTATGTAAGTGATGAATCACTAAATTCTACTCCTGAATAATACACTATATTTTAGCTAACTAGAATTTAAATAGAATCTTAGAAGAAAAAAATACTAAAAATAAAATGCAGGATTGTTCAGTTTCTTAAGCAACTGACTCTTGATTTCAGCTTAGGTCATGATCTCAGTATCCTGGGATTGAGCCCCATGTTGTGTTCCATGCTCAGTGGGGAGTCAGCTTAAGTATTTCCTTTCCTTTCTTTCAACTCCTCCTTCTTCTTTCTAAAATAAATAATAAATGAATCTTTAAGAAGTAAGAATATTAATTCCATTATTAAGCATATCATCAAGTTCATGGAGATGTCATATTTTTCACTGGTCAAGACAATAATATATAGATAATCAGGATATTTTAAAATATATAGATGATCATGATATTATTCTAAATTTTGAATATTCCAAGAACTTGGAGAGACAGATTTAGAGAGAATTTTTTTTTTCAGAACTTTTATAGAACTTAAAAAATAATTATTACTGACATAAATGGTAATGGCACAAAAGTAGACACAGAGATCAATAGAATAGAATACATACCTCAGGAATAAACTCACAGTTATAAGGTCAAATAATCTATGACAAAAGAGTCAAAAATATATACAATAGGCATAAAACAGTCTCTCCAGCAAATAGTGTTGGGAAAACTAGACAGCTATATGCAAAAGAATGAAACTCAACCACTTTCTTACACCATAAACAAAAATAAACTGAAAATAAATTAAGACTTAAATGCAAGGCATGAAACTGTAAAAGTCTGAGAAGAAAATATAGACAGTAATTTCTTTGATATCAGCTATCAAAACATTTTTCTAGATAAGTCTACTCAGTCAAGGAAAACAAAAGTAAGATTAAACTATTGGAACTACACCAAAATAAAAAGCTTTTGCATAATGAAGGAAACCATCAATGAAACAAAAAAGCAAACTATTAAATGGGAGGAGACATTTGCAAATGATATCTCTGATAAGACTTTCATATCCAAAATATATGAAGAACTTCTACAACTCAACACCAAAACACTACCTATAATCCAATTAAAAATGTTCAGAGGAAAAAAAAAATGCTCAGAGGACTTGAATAGACATTTTTACAAAGAAGACATACAGATGGCCAGAAAGAAGCTCAACATTACTAATCATTAGTTAAATGTACATTAAAGTCACAATGAGATAACACTTTATACCTATCAGAATGGTTAAAATCAAAAACACAAAAAATAACAAGAGTCACTGAAGACGTGGAGAAAAAGGAAACCTCGTGCACTTTTCGTGGGAATACAAATTGTGCAGCCACCATGGGAAACAGTATGGAGGTTCCTCAAAAAAATTGAAAATAGAATTACCATATGATCCAGTAATTCTGCTAGAGGGCATTTACCCAAAGAAGATGAAAGCAGTAATTCATAAAAATGTATGCGTATTAGTCAGCCATAAAAAATGAAAAGTTGTCACTTGCAACAGCATGGATAGAATTAAAGGGTAAAGTACTAAGCAAAATAAAACAGAAAAAGATAAATACCATATGATTTCACATATATGTGGAATTTAAGAAACAAACTAGCAAATTAAAGAAAAAATAAACAACAACAACAACAACAAACATGCAAATACAGAGAATAAAGTGGTGGTTGCCAGAAGGGAGGTGGGTGGGAAGATGAGTGAAATTAAAGAAAATTGTTATTAATTAATTACTGTTTTGCCATTGCAGATATTTTCTCAAATAGATAAAATGAGATAAAGTTGAAAAGTCCTACTTCTTTATAATTATTATATATGGAGAGATCCAGATTTATCAAATATGTCAATGAGTGTAATCTTACCAGTTACTTACCTTACTACAATAATGTATTAGATAATTCTTGGTTTCCTCTAAGTTTCCATTTACTCCTTCCTTGCTTTTTATTTGAAATATAAACAACAAGAAAGAAAATGAAAGGAAGAGCTTTGGTTTAGTCATCGTAGCTGAAGAAACGAGGGTATAATATAACACAAATAGAAGAAAGAAGCAATAAGGGAAACTGGCTCAAGTAGACGTTTTTTCATATTAACATTCTTTTCCCACCTCTGTGTATTACATTTACTAACTAAGAGAATAAGAGAAATGGTGATTTCTTATCATCCATGATTTTAAAGCTCTAGAAGCATTTTGTATGAGACCGCATACTTCAAGGGAGAAAGAAGGCAACAATAAAGCTATATTGTTATTCTGTTCTATTTTACATAGACAAATTTGTAAGATACATGCCCTGGTGAGGATCACATTTAATTTTGTCTGTAGATACTATGGAACAGAAAAAAATTGGATGCATATTTCAAACTTTAAGTCACTTTTTCTAAAAGTATCTAAATGAATAAACAAGAAACTGTAAAGTGCTTCCATTTTTTTTTAAGATTTTATTTATTTATTTGACAGACAGATCACAGGTAGGCAGGGAGGCAGTTAGAGAGAGGAAGGGAAGCAGGCTCCCTGCTGAGCAGAGAGCCTGATGCGGGGCTCGATCCCAGGACTCTGGGATCATGACCTGAGCTGAAGGCAGAGGCTTTAACCCACTGAGCCACCCAGGCGCCCCAAGTGCTTCCATTTTTTTAGAAGTATCCAAATTTTCATGTAAAGAATTAGTACATAAAGAACTAATACATAGCCAGAAAGCTATTAGATATTTATAAAACTACATAGATTGATATATTTTTGTTAAAATGTTGAATTGTCCTTAATATGATGGTAAATGCACTAGTTTCCTTGAGTTATTCAAATAGCTTGGTATAATCATTTAGGAAAACAAATGCCACAGCAATCTGAAAAAAAATTAAATCACTAATAAATTTAAAATTTGGTTAATGGAGTTAGTAAATATAGGTGTTAAAAGATTCTGAGCTACAATGCATGACAGTCATCTACCTTGGTATCCTTTTTTTTTTTTTCCCATATGTAACATTCTTACTGTTTTCCAAAGTATATTCCTCATTTATTTTTCTATAATTCAAAATTATAATTTTCTATAATTCAGAATTATATAATTATAATTCTATAATACTTCCAAGAATTGACCAACCAGAAGAAGAGGGTATGTTATGAAAGTGATGACCAGTGATGACTAGGAGATAAATGTGTCAGTCAGAGACCTTTCTAAGCAATCCTTGGGAAATGCGGGCCTATCTTTATTAGGTAAATGGTGGGGATAGGTGAGTGTGGCAAAAGAGAGACACAGACGGTATACTTATTTCACAACAGAAAGTGATCCAAATGTGGATTTGGTATTGATTAGTATGAGAAATCCTGCTCCTTAAACTGCCATAAATATGTATTTGCTTTCTTATGCATTGGCAAATATAAAACTGTCAATTTTGATAAGCTGAAGTTTATTAAACCTAGAAACAAATCTTCAATAAATTCGTTACATATATAAAACACACACACACATTATACATAATGTGTGTGTGTGTGTGTGTGTATGTATATACATATATCACACATAGAGAATTAATGGTCAAAGAACAAGATTTGAAAGATGACTTAAACCCCACTTTGTCAGAAATACATTCTCCTGAAAATTCTTTTACTTTCTCAAACAAAACTGATGGTAAGATTGACAGAAGCAAAATGGAAGATTTACCCAGATCTGATCTAAAACATGTATTATTTTGCATTCTAAATTTTGCTAAGCTGTGCTTTGTGATTATGGTCTTGAGTGAAGTTCCTTTCTGTCATTTTGACTACAAGGCAATGCAGCTGCCTCATTGTCCAATAAAATTGCACATATATTAACTGCTTTTCAGTTAACAATGTGTGAATACTGGCTGAACAGTATGGGCTGCATTCTCTATATAAAATACATGGTTCCGATTAAAGAAAGCTTCCTGTATTATATGAAAAACTATTTGAGATTATGTAGGTACTATTTTTCTCAGATATTTATAAAAATTGAACTAACTTAGAGTAAGTTTTCTTGATGTATTTATAGTGTTTCTGTTGCAGACTGAACTTATTTAAAAAATCAAAATTTTGTGCAATGGAAATAGAAATTCCCCTCCAGGCTTATATCCTACAGACAATAGGTGGTGTCATTCACAATTCAAACTATGAGCCCAATGATTCACATGTTAATAGGGTTAGATGTATCATTCATTAATCAATTCATCTGAGCTTGACCATTGTAAGAATTTAGAAAAATAGATTTTAAAAAATTAGTCCAAACACTTGAGAAACAATAAATTATTTTCTCCAGACACAGATGTTCTGAGCAGCCCCTTAGTGATTGTTCACCTCAGACATGTTAACATCTTTAAGCTTTCTCCTCATTAACAAAATAGAGTTTAGAGGAATAAAAGAGCCCACATAAATGTCTTAGTATATTTTCTGGTGTATAATGAAGCATGTTGTATTTAATGGTAATAATTTTTTAAATTGTTACTTATTGCCTTTCAAACAATATCCATTGTTTTTTTCTACTAGATAGATCCTGAAAGTTTTGCTTATTTTATTTTTATTTCTCACTATGCCTCCATTAGATAGAATCATCATAGTTATTTTTACCTTTCATTATATACATCATTTCTTTCTGAACTTATTAATTGAACAGGTATCTAAGTGAACTCCTACTACGTACAAGTTTACACCAGGCACTGGGTAAGATGACTGTTATGTAATCTTCGTTGTCAGTCTATTGGCAAACATAGGCCCAAATAACAGTTAAAAGACGCATTTATTTAACAATGGAGGCCTGCATAAATGCTTACCCTCTTGGCTGTCCATTCATATTTTCTTATTTACTCATACTTTAAGTTGAATTTGAGTACCATTCTGTGTTTAATATTGTAAAATGTAGCTTATAAGTATAACTAAGATATACACCTCAAGAATTTAAATAAAAGATTTAAAGACTGTTCTGAGTGAAAAAAAAAAAGCTACAGGAAAAAAGTAGAATGAGATCAGAAATTTATTGAGTGATCTTGTAACATTAATCTAATTTAAGAACAATACCCAATCCAATGAGATAATATTTACTGAGAAATAAATGCTCTTTTTTGGTAATCAACCTCACAACTGTCCTTCATATAGCAGCAGCAAAGACAAAATAAAATGTAAGATATAACAGCCTGAAAATTATAAATTATCTGAAAAATAAATCTAAGTTTTATAGGACATCTTTGTAGACCAGATGTCATATTACTGAGAGAAATTTAAAAAGATAGAATCAAGTGGAGGGATATGTAGTGGTTGTGATAACCAAGGGGTCAGTGCAGGTAGCAAAGGGAAGTCTACTGATAAAGTACTAAAGTATGCCAAGGTTTAGAGACCATGGAAGAAAAGACAAAACATCAAATGAGAACAAGAAGAAGTCAAAGAAGTAGGAACAGCAGTTTTAAAGCAACTGGCTTTTAAAGTCTTTTGTTATACATCATCAAACAGACATTAAAGGTATTTGCACCAATTTATATTCTTATAAGCAAAGCAAAAGAGCTGTTTGAGCAGCTTCACTGATACCATGTCAGAGGTACTACTTAATTTTTACATCTATTGCATGTGTGATAATTATTGTTTGAACTTACATTTTTGGTGAGTTGGAATTTCTCCTATACCAAGTGGGAAATCCTCTAGTTTTCACAAATGAACAATAATAGAATAACAAGTTATTTCATAATTTTTAAAAAAACTGAGGATATTAAATTTTAAGCAATACTCACTAGGCATAAAGCAGTCATATACATTTTTCTTATTCATTGATGTAATAAAGTATTTTAATTAACTGCTAATATGAACCAATATTAATATTTCTGGAAGCCACTATATTGATGTGGTAATAATTTATTGACTATAATAATTATCTGTTAATATTATATTTACTATATATGCAAATATATTGACAACTGAAACTATTCAGTAATATGAATTTGTGACATAATTGTCAGGTGTTAGTATAAGGGTTATACCATAGTTGTTAAGTAAATTAAAGAACTTCCCTTTTGTTTCAAACTTTTGAGTTGTTAAAATCTATGGAAGATAATGGAACTCCTAAAAGTTTTTCTTTGATCAATAAAACATTTTAGACCTTGTGCCTTTTATAAAAATCCTTACAGTATTTTTCATGGTTCTTAGTTGCCTTATTCTTTTTTTAATTACAAATAAATCTCATATAATACCTTTCTTCCTATCTTTAAACCTATTTTATTATTCTCATGTTTATATTCTTGTTTTGAAATTTTATCTTTAGTTTTTTTTTTTATATTTTCATTTCTTCCTATATATTGTTTCCTATGAAAAGAATGCTTAGACCAAATTCATGTATTTAATACATCCCCATCTCAATTTAAAAATAATTTTTAAAAAGTCTATAATTGACATGAAGATTTCTTTTTTCTCCAAGAGTTATTTAATATATTTTCTCAAAAGGCTAATTCTTTAGGTATATATTTGTTATTAATTTCTAGTTTTACTGAAATTTTGGGCAGTATATTATGAATTTATTTTGTTAATCTTTCTAATTTCACTACTTTGTATTATTATATTTATTTTTGACCATTAATCAACTAAACTTTGAAGAGGATATGGTAAAAAGCATGATGCCACTTTTTGTAATTTCTATTTTTCCTGGTATTTTAAGAGCTTTTGCATTATATCTTCTAATGCAATGTTATCTGGAGCATATATATTGTTGATAATTTTATTTTAATTGAGAGATCCTTTGTTTGGTTCATTATTTTTAACTTTAGTGTGTTTCTCTGCTGTATGTACACTGGCTCAATTTTGTTATTATTGTTTGCATTTGTTTAGACAGAGTTGGCTATGCTGTAATAAAAATAAATAAATAGTTTAAACTGTCCCATGTTCTCAGTTCTGTCAGCAAAGTTTTGCTTTTCCCTCATACACTTCCTGTCCAACATGCTCAACTGTGTCTTTGTCCCAATTTGCTGCCACAATCTAAGCCCAAGAGTCATGCTAATAGAATGGCCTCTTTCTGAAACATCACCAGTTATCAAGTCAGAAAGTTTTCATAACTAATATTAGAAATGTTTTAATTGTTGGTGCACTTGGGGTGGTTCAGTAGTTTAAGTGTCCAACTCAGTTTTGGCTCAGGTCATGATCTCAGGGTTATGGAATTGAGCCTAGTGTGGGGCTCCGTGCTCAGCAGGAATGTATTTAAAGATTCTTTCCCACTGCCCCTCACCCTGTGTGTATGCACATGTGTGTGCTCTCTTTCCCCCTCTTTCCAATAAATAAATAAATCTTTAAAAAAAGAGAAATGCTTTAATGGTTAAGGTTTTGAAATGCAATGTAGTCACAAAAGAAAATAAGCAATTAGCTACCAAAATGATTAGCTAAATAAACATTTATGTTTGTCTCAGGGTAATATGACATATTTGAATTAAAAGTTTGAAAGTGGGCACCTGGGTGGCTCAGTTGTTAAGCATCTGCCTTTGGCTTAGGTCATGATCCCAGGGTCTGGGATCTAGCCCCGAATTGGGCTCCCTGCTCAGCGGGAAGCTGGCTTCTCCCTCTCCCACTCCCTCTACTTTTGTTCCCTCTCTAGTTGTGTTTCTCCCTGTCAAATAAATAAATAAAATACTTTTTTAAAAACGTTTGAAAGTGATGATTAAATTAACTAACATATGAAAGGCATGATTTTCAGTAAAATTCTTTGGAATGCTTATCACTTCTCAAAGTATCATTATTTCAGGAGCTGATGCTTTTAGTAACTTTTTTCTCATCATCTATAAAATTTTAATATTGGTTGCCCTTGACATTTTATATTTTATGACTGTAGAGGGGATAACAGAGGGTTTGAACTTTGAAGCTTTGAATTGCAGAACATTCAGTAATATCTTTTATTGACATAATTAGAAGACACCTGTGCATTTTTCAATGGAAGGTCCTCATTTTCTATCATTTCTATACCTTTATGAAAGTGTGTGTGAAGGGGGAGATTCCACGTGAAATTATTAAAGACGTAGTATTTTCAGAGAACAGCAAAAGTGAGAGTATTTCACCTAGATCAAATCTCAGATTTCTTCTATGTGAATAATCAATAGTATTCTAATTAGGAAAACACTATCATTATCCACAACATCAGTAACAATAACATTGAACGTTAATTAGTACTGTGTTAAGATCACAGTGGACTAAAGGAAGACATCTGTCAGCAAAGTCACAAATGTAGTTTGATAATACAGGATTCAACCTTAACAGGGTCTAAAATATAGATTCAAAACAAACTTAATTTGTTAGTATTCCCCCCTTTTTATAATAGCTTCATAAATATTAAGCTTTTAAAAACATTTTATGAAAAGGAATATTTTTGTGCTCCACAAATATGATCTTACCTGGATATAAAACAATGAAATATAACTGCTACAGGGACACATAACATTGCAATGAAATCTAATATGTCCTGTAGTGTTAGTATTCCCAAATCTGTAACAAAAGTAGCTTGTATCTCAGTGAGGGATGGATGTATGCCAGTAAATGGGAAGCTTTGCTAGGCATCCAACTAAACCCTGTGACACAATGTCTCAGTGAATGCATCATCAATCAGCTAGAAAATTCATAGGAAATATTGTTTTCTGTTCTCATTCTCTCTACCCTGAGTCTGAATTGTTCTTTCTATGCTGGTTACTCACTAAAGGTCAGAGCATTGATTTAGGAAGCACTTGACAGCAGTGGATGCGATATGGTATAGTCAGTTATAGCAGGAGAATGAAAAAATGATTGTAGTTTCTAGTTACAAGTACATGGTTTGCAAGTTGGATACTGGGAAGTATGTTTTGTCTTACTAACATATTGTTTAATGTATTTGAATGACAATGCCTTCTGGTTAACATTGATTGCATATCAAATTATTCTGCATTTGACAGCAAGCTACTCTAGCTCCATTTGTGTTTGGCCCCTGAAAGGCATCACATTCACATTCACATCTCAGCAGCAAGGAAATGTTTCCTTTCATTAAAATTTGTACTTTATATAGATTTGACCACTGTCAAGTAAATAAGAAAATTAAGTATCCTTTTTCATAGTGAAATTTAAGAGGAAATTTGTTTTACACTCACATATATGGACTGTTTTATTTAATATTTAATACTATTCAGATGCTTCAAATCTTTATCTTCGCTTGGAGTTTCAGTGATGAGACTATAAAGACAGTGTGTGACTTTTGACAAAAAGAATAGAGCTAATTCTTGTAATTGATATAAAATATTTGAGTAGCTCATTAAACAATGAATTGCCAAGCATATACTAAAGACATACACTACTTGATTGGGCACATTGAATATGGACATTAGAAGATACTATAATTTTGAATTGTGCTTAAGGATTTCAAAGTGCAGGGGTGCCTGGGTGGCTCAGTGGGTTAAAGCCTCTGCCTTCGGCTCGGGTCGTGATCCCAGGGTCCTGGGATCAAGCCTGGCATCGGGCTCTCTGTGTGGCAGGGAGCCTGTTTCCTCCTCTCTCTCTGCCTGCCTCTCTGCCTACTTGTGATCTCTGTCTGTCAAATAAATAAATAAATAATCTTAAAAAAAAAAAAAAGACTTCAAAGTGCAGTGGGTGAGTGATCTTTTCTTACTTTAAAATAGGGGGTTTTGAAATGAAACAATGAATCAGTTGTAACTAAACAGGTGTATCAAGAAATGTTTTAGGAGTGCCTGTGTGGTTCAGTTGGTTAAGCATCTGACTCTTCATTTTGGCTCAAGTCTTGATCTCAGGGTCATGAAATTGAGTTCCATGGTAGTCTCCATGGTTAGTGGGAGCCATTTAAGATTCTCTCTCTCGGGGCACCTGGGTGGCTCAGTGGGTTAAGCCTCTGCCTTCGGCTCAGGTCATGATCCCAGAGTCCTGGGATAGAGCCCCACATTGGGCTCTCTGCTTAGCAGGGAGCCTGCTTCCTCCTCTCTCTCTGCCTACTTGTGATCGCTGTCTGTCAAATAAATAAATAAAATCTTAAAAAAAAAAAAAGATTTTCTCTCTCTCTCTGCTTCTCCCTGCTTCTCTAGAATCAATCAATCAATCTTTTTTTTTTTTTAAGAACTATTTTAAATTACTAGTAATACTTTAGTTTAGCCCTAATTTCATTTAACTGATTGAGACAACATAGAGTTGGAGAGAAATGTTTTCAGGTAAAAGAAAAAGGAAAGGAATGGAAGCTACTGGAATTTTTAGAGACATGAAAATGTACATAAACAAGTTGATTCAGAAGAAGAAAAGGGTGAATATTAGCTTCATGGGAGATGAGATTAGAGGTTGGGTGGAAAAAGGATGGTAAATCTAATTTATTAAAAAGCAACAGATAGTATGGAAGCAATTTAAGCCAGTGAGGAACATGATTAACTCTTCATTTTCAAAGAAATTATGCTGACAGTGATGAGACAAATAAAGTAGGACCATTTTCACTCTCAGGGTAGTTTGATATTAAAATTTTAATTAGTTTTCATTGGCAGAAGATACCATAGACATTTGTATAGTGTAGTTAATGAAATGTTTTGGCCCTATGGAAAAGGCTAGAAAAAAAGATCAGAAGCCTCTATCTATCTCTGTTTTCCTTGCTCAATTATTTCCTCTAATTTGAGAATAGGCATTAAGTACCAAACTATAATTGTCTTTGTCCTTGTAAACCTAACAAATTAGCACTGGTTGATCTGACTTCCCTCTAAAGGTCAATGACTGTACAACCCAGGAAGCATTCTATTGTGATTTTAATGGCTGGAAAGAAAGCCAAGCATCCATTATGTGCTGTTTATTCATCTCCTAAAAATTAATTTCATTGCCATGATAGTCCCATTTTGCTATTATGTATATTGATTATGTGATTTGTGTCATTTAGTAGTTTAACTTTTGTGAAGACCACAGTTTACTTTTACCACCATGTACTTTCATTTGTTCTTCTCAACTCAGCACTTTAAGTTTTAATGGGTAGGAAAATTTAGAAACATGCTACTGTGGGCCATAGAAATGGATGGGAAGAATAAACACACATAGCCTAGTTGTAATTCATCATATTTATCTAAGCAAATATTAGGTTTGAAAATATTTTCTTCAAGAAAAATGAGAATGTTCAGCCAGACAGCGCGAAAATCTACTCTAGTTCTAAGATTTGATTTAATTTGATTATACCTTGTAAATTGATTTCTGACATATTTAGTATAAAGCAAATAAGACTTTCTCCTCAATAAATAAGATTATGTATTGAAATATTTAGATAACACATAATGTTTTCAATTATGAATATAAATCGAAGAGGAGCCTAAAAATGCAATCCATTTTAACTTAAAGAATGTAGTAGATACTCAAGAACGGTAAACACTAAAGGAAACCCATGTTAAATTAACAAATAATTTTTTTCAGCAATAACATTGATGTAAATTTATTACAAAATTATTTGTTTATAATGAATTTTTGATGTATAATTGCTTTATTTATTCTTTAACCTAGCATTAGGGTTAGGGTCTAAGGTCATGACGAGCCTGATTTGTGGGCACTGAGATGGGATTCCGGGTGGGGGGCTGAGTTGAGGATGGGGATATGGCATGGAATCACACTCCAGTTTGGTGGCTACGGTATGGGTGCCCCCAAAGGTGGGGGTGGCCTCAGGGGGGCATACAGGTTTCTCCCACTCTAATGGTTCTGAGAAGCTCCAAACAGCAGGTTACCTCCTGGTTGGCAGGTGGACTCCTGGGGTGTGGCTCTGGCGTCCCCAGTGCATAGGGCTTGGGGGCTAAGCCTCTAGGGACAGAAGCCTGAATACCCAATGTAGGGTTAGGGTTAGGGCCTAGGGTCATGGCAGACCCTATCTGAAAGCACTGAGGCAGCTGCCCAGGGGACTGAGTAGAGGGGGGTTGGTCTTGCATGTGCCTGGGGTTGAGAGCACTTACTCTCGGGGTTTGGGAGAGACCATTTGGGACCACGGGCCAGGTACAAGCATCTCACATGAAGGCCCAAGTGGCCAGGAAGCCATTTCGCCAGGGGTCTCCAGCATTGTGCAGCAATTTGTGCCATGGACACCTGGTGTTTGGAGCTCTTTCTCACTAATTGTGTGTTGCGACCATCAGGGTCCATGGGCTGAGGTCCGGCAGCTCTCCTGAAGGCCCCTGTGGAGGAGAAATCCCTGAGGGCAGAGTTGAAGAAAGGGGTCAGGTCGCGGGTTTATGGCCCTTGGGGGTGCAGAAGGTGGGGGTGGCCTCAGGGGGTATGCAGATTTCTCCCACTCTGAGGGTTTTGCACAGCTCCAAACAGCATGGTTTCCTTCTGGTTTGCAGGTGGACTTCTGGGGTGTGGTTCTCTTGTCCCCAGTGTGGAAGGCTTGGGGGCCAGGCCTCTGGGGATGGAAGCCTGAAAACCCAACATTGGGTTAGGGTTAGGGCCTAGGAGCATGACACTCCCATTGTGCCAGCACTAATGTGGGGTCTCCAGGTCACCAAGTAGAGGGAGAGTTTGGCCACGTATGTACCTGGCATTGAGAGCACTTTCTTACAGGGTTTTGGGGCATGAAAACTCAGGACCACGGGCTAGGCCCAGGCTTCTCCCCTGAAGTCCCACACTGCTGAAAGTGAGTTCTCTGTTTGTCTCCAACAATTCTCAGGAGATTTCTGCCCAAATCAATATAGATTTGGGCAGAAATCTCCTGAGAATTGGCCAGCATTGTGCTGTTATTCATGCCACAAGCATGGCCGGTGTTTGGAGGGCTTTCTTGCTAGGTGCATGTTGCAACTATTAGGGATCATGGACTGAGGCCAAGTGTCTCCCCTGAGGGCCCCCACTGAGGCATGCTCCCCAGGGTCAGAGTTCAGGGAGGGGCCAGGCTGAGCATCAGGCCCCAGGTTTGTGGCCCTTGGGAGGCGCAGAAGGTTGGGTGCCCTCAGGAAGGCATGCAGCTTTCTCCAGCTCTGAGGGTTTTGCGCAGCTCCAAATGGCACAGATTCCTCCTGGTTGGCAGGCAGAGTCCTGGGGTGTGGCTCCGGCAACCCCAGTGTGGAGGGCTTGAAAACCCAACATAAGGTAAGGGGTAAGGCCTAGGAGCATTGTAGGCCCGATCTGCCAGAGCTGAGGCAGGCTCCCCAGGGGGCTGAGTAGAAGGAGGGCTTGGCCTTGTTTGCACCTGGCATTGAGAGAGCTTTTTTGCAGGGTTCGGGCCATGACCACTCAGGACCATGGGCCAGCAGGCCCAGGATTCTCCCCAGAAGGCCTGAGCCATGGGAAACCAGTTTTCCGGGGTGTCCGGCCAATTCTCATGAGGTTTCAGCCCAAATCAATATCAATTTGGGCAGAAATCTTATGAGAATTGGCCAGCATTGTGTGGCAATTCAGGCCTTGCGCGCACCCGGTATCTGGAGAGTTTTTTTGCTAGGTGTATGTTGCGGCTCTCAGGGATGGACTGAGGCCACGTGGCTCCCCTGAGGGTTTCTGCTAAGGTGAGATCCCTGGGGGCAGAGTTGAGGGTGGGGTCAGGCTGAGCGTCAGTCTGTGGGTTTCTGGCCCTTGGGGGCTGCCGAGGGTTGGGGGTGGCCTCAGGGTGGCATACAGGTTTTCCAGCTCTGAGAGTTTTGCACAGCTCCAAATGGCATGATTTCCTTCTAGGTGGCAAACAGAGTCCAGCAGTATGGGAGTCCCCATCTTTGAGGGCTTGGTGTCCAGGTATCTGGGGATGGAAGGCTAAAAACACAACCTAGGTTTAGGGTTAGGGCCTAGGGGCATGACAGGCCTAATTTGCTGGCTCTGGGGCCGGGATGCCCAGGGGCTGAGTTGAGGAGGGTCAGGCAGGACATGAGGCTCCAGGTTGGTGGCCGGGAGAGGGGTGCCCCCGAAGGTGGGGGTGGCCTCAGGGTGACATGCAAGTTTCTTCCCCTCTGAGTGCTCTGTGCATCTCCAATCCACATGGTTTCCACCTGGTTGGAGGTGAACTCTGGGGGTGTGGCTCTGACGTCATCAAACCCGAGGACTTCAGGGCCAGGCCTCTGGGAACAGAAGCCTAAAAACCCAATGTAGGGGTAAGGGTAAGGCCTAAGGGCGTGGCAGGATCAATCTGCTGGAGCTGAGGTGGGGTTCCCAGGAGACCCAGTCGAGGGAAGGGTAGGCCTCACGTATTCCTGTCCTTGAGAGGGCTTTCTGGCATAGTTCGGGCCGTGACCACTCAGGACCACTGGCAGGCCAGGATTCTCACTTGAAGGCTGGAGTCGCCATAAGCGAATTCACTGGGGGTTTCCAGCCAGTTCTCATGAGCTTTCTGCCCAAATTGATGTCAATTTGGACAGAAATTTTGAGAATTGGCTGGCATTCTGTGGCGATTCAGGCCACGGGCATGCCTTGTATTTGGAGCGCTTTCATGCTAGGTGCATGTTGCAACTGTCAGTGACCATGGGCTGAACCCATGCAGCTCTCCTGTGGGCCCCCTCTGAGGGGAGCTCTGAGGGGGCAGAGCTGAGGGAGGGGGTTAGGCTGAGTGTCAGGGCCCATGTTGGTGGCCCGAGGGGCTGCTGAAAGTGGGGAATGGCCTTACGGGGCCTATGCAGGTTTCCCCAACTCTGAGGGTTTTGTGCAGCTCCAAATGGCACGGTTTCCTCCTGGATGGGAGGAGGAGTTCTGGAGTGTGGCTATGGAGTCCCCAATCTTGATGGCTTGGGGGCCAGACCTCCGGGTACAGAAGGCTGAAAACCCAACAGTAGGGTTAGGGTTAGGGTCTGGGGGCATGGTGGGCCCAATCTGATCCCAGCGCTGAGTCAGTATGCCCAGGGAGCTGAGTTGAGAATGGGGGTCAGGCGGTAGGTTAGTCTCCAGGTTGATGGCCACTGTATGGGTGCCTCTGAAGGTGGGGGGTGGCCTCAGGGAGGTATGAAGGTTTCTCCTGCTCTGAGGGGTCTGTGTGGCTCCAAATGGCATGGTTTCCTCCTGGTTGGCAGGCGACTTCTGGGGTTTGGCTCCAGGGTCCCCAATGTGGAGGGCTTGGGGGCCATGCCTCTGGGGATGGGAGCCTGAAAACCCAAGGTAGGGTTAGGGTTAGGGTCTAGGGGCATGGTAGGCCCAATCTGCCAGCACTGAGGTGGGCTCCCCAGGGGGCTGAGTAGAGGCAAGAGTTGGACTCAAGTGTGCCTGGCATTGAGAGTTTTCTTAAAGGGTTTGGGTTGCCACCATTCAGGACCATGGACCAGGCCCAAGTGTCTCCCCTGAAGGCCTGTGCCACCAGAAACGAGTTTGCCAGGATCTTCAGCCAATTCTCAAGAGCTTTCTGCCCAAATCAGTATCAATTTGGGCAGAAAGCGCGTGAGAACTGGTCAGCGTTGTGCAGTGATTTGGGCCACATGCACGCCGGTGTTTGAAGTGTTTTCTCGCTAGGTGCATGTTGTGACCATCAGGGACAAAGGACTGAGGCCACACGGCTCTTCTGAGGACCCCCGCTGAGGCTAGCTCCCCAGGGTACAGAGTTGAGGGAGCAGGTCAGACTGAGCTTCAGGCCCTGGGTTTATGACTGGGGTCGGGGGGCGTCAAAGATGGGGGGCTTTGGGGGGGGGCATGCAGGTTTCTCCAGCTCAGTGGGTTTTGCGCAGCTCCAAATGGCAGGGTTCCCTCCTGGGTGGCAGGCAGAGTCCTGGGGTGGGGCTCAGGAGTCTCCAATCTTGAGGGCTTGGGGACTCTCCATTTATGAACATCCTACACCACAGTGGTACACTTACTGCAATTGACCAAACTGAATTGACACAGCATATTCACCTGAAACCCATAGTTGATCTTAGGGTTCACTCTTGATGTGTACATTCTATGGGTTTGGATAGATGCATAATGAAATATTTCCACTATTATAGTATCATAGAGAGTAGTTTCCTGCCTTAAATATTTCTGTACTTACTTCTCCTGTTCATTTCTCCCTTTCCCCACACCCTGGAAACCCATATTTTTTTATCTTGAGATTTTTACCTTTTTTAAGAATGTCATATAGTCAGAATCATTCAGTATGTAGCCTTTCAGATTTCCTTCTTTTCTTAATAATAGGCATTTAGGTTTCCATGTTTTTCATGTCATGATGATTTTTCTTTTTGTGCTGAATACTATTCAATTCTGCATATGTACAATTTTTCCATTTACCAACTGGAAGATATCTTGTTTGCTTCCAAGTTTGGGGAACTAGGAATAAAGTTTCTATAAACATTTTTTGTGTGGTTTTTAGTGTGGACATATGTTTTCAAATTTAGGGGATAAATACCAAGGAGCATGATTTCAAGATCATATGATAAAAGTATGTTTGGTTTTGTAAGACCCATCAAATTATCTTCCTTGTGTCTGTACTATTTTGTATCCCCACCATCAGTAAATGGGAGTTCTTGTTTCTCTACAGTCTACTAGCATTTGACATCATCAGTGGTGGTTTGGACTTTAGCTATTATAATAGGTAATGTAGTAATATCTCATTATTGTTTCAATTTACATTTCCTTGATGATGTATTATATGGAACAAAATTCCATATGCTTATTTGCCATAAGTATATGTTTGATGAAATGTCTATTAAGATCTTTGGCTCATCTATAAATTGTATTAGTTTGTTATTATTAAGTTTTAAGTATTCTTCATATATTTTTATAGTGGTTCTTTACCATATATGTCCATGCAAATATTTTCTTTCAGTGTGTAGTTTGTCTTCTCATTCTCTTGATATTTTCTTTCTCAGAGAAGAAATTTTTAATATGAATGAAATTCAGCTTATCAATATTACTTTCATTGATTGTGCTTTAGATCATGTATCAAAAAAGTCATCATCATACTCAAAATCATCTACATTTCCTCCTAAGTTTTATTCTAGGTGTTTTATTAACTTGTGTTTTGCATTTAGATCTATGATCCATTTTGAGTTAATTTTATGAAGATTATAAGGTCTATGTCTAGATTCGTTATTTTGGACAAAGATATTCAGTTGTCCCAGCACATTTTGTTGAAAACATTATCTTTGCTCCACTGTATTTTTTTTTCTTTTGTTAAAGATCATTTGGCTATATTAATGTGGGTCTATTCCTGGACTCTACTCTGTTTCATTGATCTATTTGCCTATTTTTCATCAATACCATACTGTCTTGATATTATAGCTTTGCTCTAAGTCTTAAAGTCAAGAAGCATCAGATCATTACTCCAAATTTATTCTTCTCCTTCAATATCATGTAAATTATTCTGGTTTTTTTTTGCCTTTCCATATAAAATTTATAATCATTTTGTATTTATAGAAAAAATACTTGCTGGGATTTTGATAGGCATTGAATCTATAGATCAAATTGATAAGTATTGACATTTTGGCAATACTGAGTCTTCCTTTCCATGACTGTGGAATATTTTTCCATTTATTTAGTTTCTCTTTGATTCATTAATCAGTTCTATAGGTTTTTTTATATGGATAATGTACATATTTTGTTAGATTTACTTTTAAGTATTTCAGTTTTAATGGAATCATGTCTTTAATTTCAAATTCCAGTTGTTCATTGTTTTATATAGGAAAGTAATTGAATTTTATAAATTAACCTGACATCCTACAGCCTTGCTATAATCATTTATTAATCTGAGAAATTTGATATTTTTAAAAATATTCTGCATAGATGATGATGCCATTTGTGAACAAAGATGAATGACATCAAAGGCATTTTAAATTTCTGTTATAGTCCTTTGGATTTTTAGCATTTCCTTTACTTTTTTTCTTAGAATTTCTATTTCTCTCCTCCCATTGTTTATCTGTTCTTGCATATTGTCTATTTATCTATTAGAGTCCTTAGCATATCAATCATAGTTGTTTTATTTATTTATTCTCTCTCTCTTTTCACAAATCTTTGTTTGGAGGGCTGGCTTTTAATAGATCATAGCAAGGGAGCTGCCCTGCTACCTATGAAACCTTAACTCAGAAACAACACTTTTAAGAATGGTTTAAAACAAGGTTCCCACAAATGTGTGTTGCATGATGGGGGAGGGATGAACCCCTCCAGCCATGACTCATTTCTTTGGACAAGGCTTAGCACTAAACTTCAGTCCCATTACAGAGCACGTCATGCCTCTCCATGTAAAGAGTGCATGACAACCCACTGGTGGTGATGATGTAGACCAACAATTAGAGGTCAACCAAGGGGCGGGCCACGCTTCTGTATTGTTCTGCCTGGGTGGGATTCTGACTTAGAGGCATTCAGTCATAACCCTTAATCATAGTTGTTTTAAGTTTCTGTTCTGATAATTCCAACATTGCTGCTATGTCTTATTCTGATGCTTGTTCTCCATTTTCAAATTATATTTTATATTTTGAGATGTCTTAAATTTTTTCCTGATACCCAGACAAAACATACTGAGTGAAAGGAAATGCTGTAAATAGGCTTTAGTAATGTGATGATGTAATGTTTGGGGAGAGGAGGCATTCTACAGTCCTATGATTAAGTTTCAATCTTTGACTGAGTCTATGCCTCTAGACTGTAAACTTCTCAACTGTTTTTCTCTCTTTTTTTCTCATTGTCAGGTGGAAGAGAATGGCTAGAATGAACTGGAATTGGGCATTTCCCTTCTTCATGTCATTTAGATTCTGATAATACCCCAGCAGGTTAGGTGCTGGTTAACTAGTTCCTCCTGAAGGTAGCACCTTAAGAAGAACAGAATGCTCTGGGATATTTCAAAATGATTTTTTTTAATCCTCCCTTGCTGGAAGCTCAAAGGGATGTTGCTATGATATTTACTGTGGGACTTTGTTCAAGCTCATGGTAGTAAATCTCACAAAAGTGGCGGGGGGGGTGGGGTTGGTTAGGTGGGTGGTGCCGAGATTGACCAGGTTCTTTTTGGAGTATTTTACTCTAAGATTTGTCTACACTAAACCTCCAGCAATCAATCAATTTTAGTTCTAGCTTTCCTACTTCAGTATTGGTTCTTGAATTGTTTTCCACACAAGTCGGATGTGGTAACAAATTATTCTTGGGCTCTGAAATCTTTGTGGTAGCGGTTTACTCTGTTTCCTCATCTGTCTTTTAGACTGTAGAAGAGTTGTTCATTTTCTCTGACTTTCTGCTTTTTACTTGATAAGACAGAATAGTGACTAGCAAGTTTCTTATATCTGAGAACAGAAACAAGAATAGAGTTTCTCTCTTCTTTCCTTCTTTCTTAGAATTTTCATCTCTCTGCCTGTATTACCCATATGGTCTTGTTTGTTGTCCACATTTCCATTCAAATACTTAACATGTTAATCATAATTTTTAAAATATTTTTATTTATTTATTTTTTAAATTTTCAGCATAACAGTATTCCTTGTTTTTGCACCATACCCAGTGTTCCATGCAATCTGTGCCCTCTCTAATACCCACCACCTGGTTCCCCCAGCCTCCACCCCCCACCGCTTCAAACCCCTCAGATTGTCTATAAAGAATTCCTCAAACTCAACACACACAAAACAGATATTCATATCAAAAAATGGGCAGAAAATATGAACAGACACTTCTCCAGTGAAGACATACAAATGGCTATCAGACACATGAAAAAATGTTCATCATCACTAGCCATCAGGGAGATTCAAATTAAAACCACATTGAGATACCACCTTACACCAGTTAGAATGGCCAAAATTAGCAAGACAGGAAACAACATGTGTTGGAGGGGATGTGGAGAAAGGGGAACCCTCTTACACTGTTGGTGGGAATGCAAGTTGGTGCAGCCACTTTGGAGAACAGTGTGGAGATTCCTCAAGAAATTAAAAATAGAGCTTCCCTATGACCCTGCCATTGCACTACTGAGTATTTACCCCAAAGATACAGATGTACTGAAAAGAAGGGCCATCTGTACCCCAATGTTTATAGCAGCAACGGCCACAGTTGCCAAACTGTGGAAAGAACCAAGATGCCCTTGGTTCGACGAATGGACGAATGGATAAGGAAGATGTGGTCCATATACACTATGGAGTATTATGCCTCCATCAGAAAGGATGAATACCCAACTTTTGTAGTAACATGGATGGGACTGGAAGAGATTATGCTGAGTGAAATAAGTCAAGCAGAGAGAGTCAATTATCACATGGTTTCACTTATTTGTGGAGCATAACAAAGAGCATGGAGGACAAGGGGAGTTAGAGAGGAGAAGGGAGTTGGGGGAAATTGGAAGGGGAGGATAATCATAATTTAAAAAAAAATCCCTGGTCTGACAATTCTAACATTCCTGCCATATCTGGCTCTGGTTTCCATTTTATTCATTCTTTTAGACAATTTCTTATCTGACAATTCTAACATTCCTGACATATCTGACTTTGGTTTCTATTTTGTTCACTCTTTTTGAAATTTTATATATATATATATATATATATATATATATATATATATATATATTTGCTTATTAATATGCCATCCATCTTATTTTTTCATGAAAATTGTAAATGACATTTTGGGGCAAAATAACATTAAACAGGCTATAGTGCCATCTCACATCTGTCAGAATAGCTAAATTCAACAATGCAAGAAACAACAGGCGTTGGCAAGGATGTGGAGAAAGGGGAAGCCGCCTGCACTTTTGGCAGGAATGTAAACTGGTGCAACCACTCTGGAGAACAGTTTTGAGGTTCCTCAAAAAGTTAAAAATAGAACTGCCCTATGATCCAACAATTGTACTACTAGTTATTTACCCAAAGGATACAAAGATGCTAATTCAAAAGGATATGTGCACCCCAGTGTTTACAGCAGCATTATCTACAATGGCCAAATTATGGAAACAGTCCAAATGTCCATCAACTGATGAATAAAGATGTGGTGTGTTTTATACATATATATATGTATATATATGTATAAATATATAAATATATATATGTAAAATGTATATAATGGAATATTACTCATCCATCAAAAAGAATGAAATCTTGTCACTTGAAGTGACATGGATGGAGCTAGAGAGTATTATGCTCAGCAAAATAAGTCAGCCAGAGAAAGACAGATGCCATATGATTTAATTCATATGTGCAATTTAAGAAACAAAAATTATCATAGGGAAAATAAAAGAGAGATGCAAAGCAGGAAATAGACTCTCAACTACAGAGAACAAACTGATGGCTACCAGAGGGGAGATGGGTGAGGGTTAAATAGGTGATGGAGATTAAGGAGTAAACTTATCATGATGAGGATTGGGTGTTGTCTGGAAGTGTTGCATCACCTGAAACGAGTATCACATGTATTTAACTAACTGGAATTTAAATAAAAACTTAAAAAAAAAAAAAAGGCCACGGTAATGTAGTGAAATGGGTAATCATTCTACAGTCCTATGATTTGGTCTCAGACTTTTGGTTAGCCTATGACCTGAACTGTAAACTTCACCAGTGCCTCTCTGGGTTTTTCCCCTGTTAGGTGGAACAGAATGGCAAAAGGGGACTGAAGTTGGACATTTTTTTTTCCACTTTGTGTAACATTAGAGCCAGCTGGGGTTGGGTATTATCCTGCCTCACCTAGGTTAGATTCTGATACAATCCAAGATGGTTAGGCTTGGATAAAATAGTTTCTCTTGGAGGGCAGGTCTTGTTAAGAATAGAATGCTCTAGGGACACGTGGGTGGCTCAGTGGGTTAAAGCCTCTGCCTTCGGCTCAGGTCATGATCTCAGGGTCCTGGGATCGAGCCCCACATCAGGCTCTCTGCTCAGCTAGGAGCCTGTTTCCTCCCTCTCTCTGCCTGCTTCTCTGCCTACTTGTGATCTCTGTCTGTCAAAAAACAAAAAACAAAACAAACAAACAAAAACCCAGAATGCTCTAGCACATTTCAAAATGGTTCCTTTTCCCTCACCTTGCCAGATGCATAAGTGTATTCTTCTGTATTCATTGCAGTTAGGTAAACATCATGAAGTTTGGGACCCTCGGATCCCTTTGGAACTTTAAATTCTCAGACTTATTCTTACTGAGCCTCTAGAAATTTGTTAGTCAGTTAGCTTTCCCCACCCAAACAGTGTTTACTGTGGAGATTGTTACATTTGTTAGTTGTGAACTTTATATACAATTGTTTGTCTCTCCAGTTTCGGGATCCTGTGACCTCACCTCTGGCAGAAATAAAAAAGTTGTTGATTTTTCAGTTTGTTTGTTTGTTTTTAGCTTTTTACTTCTTAAGATGGAATAACTTCTAAGCTCCTTAGCTGCTTGACCAGAAACAAAAAGTCAGATAGTTTTTTTGTAAAGTTGGGAGAAATAACAGCCTATTTGAACATTGTAGAAAAAACACAGTAGAGAGAGAAAATTTGATGATTCAAGATAAGCCTTAAACTAAATAATTGAGTAAGTGATGCAAGGTGAATCTAGGGAACAAGTTGGATTAATTGATTAGTAATCTGAATTGAATCTTTTGGAGTTTTCAAAGTATTAACTTCTCAGACATTGCATTTAGAATAATTCATACTGAAATTTAAATGCTAAATTTGACTATAGATCTTACATTCTTTACGTAAAAGAATGGTTGCTTTGAAATTATCTTACCACATATAATTATTTTTCTTTCCCTGTAATAGCAAGCTATTTTTTTTTTACTCAAAATATTTTCTGCTCCTAGAGAAATAAAATTTTAAAATATATTTGCAATGTTTTCTTTATGGAAATTTTATTATAGAATTAAGGTTGCTTTTTAAAAATTATCATCTGATGACTCATTGCTACCTTTAGCATTTTTTTCATCTTTGAGATTTCCAGCTTGATTTATTAAGGAACATTCACTCACATAATTAAACTCAATATTTTTAAGATTAATTGGGTTTTATGTATTTTTAAAGTTCTCTCTTCTCCAATTTATTATTTCTTAGAAAAAATATCTCACTAAATTGAGGATAATGGAAAAATGTTTATGTGAAAACTGAATTCTATTATTTGTAACAAATAATGTGAGGAATAACCAAATACTACAATGAATTTCTTTTTTATAAGTTTGATGCTATAATTACTTGGGAGAAATAAAACCAAACAATATTTTTACTTCAAAGTTGACTTGTCTCTGGAACACAGATGGTAAGAATTTCCAAAGCCATCCTATAGAAAACTACTAAAATAATTAATAGAGAGTGAAACAATAATCAAAGAGGATGGATAAATGTACATTTTTAATAATATCGATCCTTATTATGTTTTAGATTTCTGCTCTTTGAATGGTTTCTTTTGCCCATGTGAAAAGTAAAATGGATATTTTTATTGATTTATGAAATCATTCAGAAGTAGTGAAACGTATATTTCCTACATTTCAGGCAATTTTATACCATGTACAAAATGAATAAGAAGTGACCTCTGCCTTCCTAAACCTCATATAAGGACTTGTCTTTCAAATTTCTGTATTTATAAAACATAATTCTTACTATTGGTGTTCGTGTCTTGATCAACTGTCATGCTGAAAATGATTTTTAAAGCTGAAAATTAGTTTTGAAGATATGTTCTAAAGGATTAGAGAGCTGCCATTGAAGTGTGGAATTGGGGTCCAAGATCCATGAGAGCAGAGCACATTGCTTCCCAGAGGTGTTGGCAACTTTGTCAGCTGTGGTTGAGGAGCTAATAACCTGAGCAGAGCTTTTGACAGGCTGAGGAATACAAATCGAAATTTTGAGTTTACTAAGGAGTAAGGTCTATGGAAAACACTTAAAATTTTTGTTGGTCCCCTAGAAGTAGAGATGAACTAGAGATAGAACAAATTTTCAGGGTTAAAAGCCCAGATATAAGTTATTTCAACTTCTTCCTGAATTAAAGTAACCAGGAAAAACTAGTGTCTCCAAACTAGATACTTTTAGAAGAAAAGAAAAATGATAGTGGGGCACAAATAGTATACCAAGTTTCAGTTATCCATAAAACTTTTCAAGAAAACATCCAGTACACAATCAAAACTTATCAGTAAAATGAGAGGATGAGACATGACAGAGTAACAAAAGAAAAAAAAAAGGAGACATGACAGAGTAACAAAAGAAAAAAAAAAGGAGAGTAGAGGCATGGATTTCTTAGGATTATCAGATACTTCAAGGTATTATTACACTAAAGTGATGAAATACAAAATTGAAATTTTAAGAAAGAACTGGAAATTCTAAAAACAAATGACCTTCAAAGTGAAAAAAATACAGGGGTGCCTGGGTGGCTCAGTGGGTTAAAGCCTCTGCCTTCAGCTCAGGTCATGATCTCAGGGTCCTGGGATTCCTGTTTCCCTTCCTCTCTCTCTGCCTGCCTCTCTGCCTACTTGTGATCTCTCCCTACATTAAGTAAAAAAATAAAAGCTTTAAAAAAAAAGTGAAAAAATACAATAACACAAAATCAATGATGCAAACAGAATTTTTACTTCTTGGAATGTAAATAGTTATGTTTATTTTTTACCCTTGTGGTAAGAGAAAAAATTAAGATAAACAAAATGGTGGATGCATAAAAGGCTTGATATGCTAATTTTTTAAAAAGACTTTTTAAAAGTTTATTGATTAGAGACAGAGATTGAGAGCACAAGCAGGCGGAAGGATCAAAGGGAGAGGGAGAAGCAGACTCCTCGCTGAGCAGGAAGCCCAAATGTGCTCAACACGGGACTCTGGGATAATGGGATCATGACCTGAGATGAAGACAGACACTTAACTGACTGAGCTACCCAGGAACCCTCCTGGTGTATGAATTTGAAGAGGGCCGAGTCTTTCATAGATGAGTAGCAAGCTATTGTAGCTCAGATACTGGTCTGTGTGTTGGCAAAACAAGGTGGGTTTTTTGTTTGTTTGTTTGCTTGTTTTTGTTTTCATTTTTGCCAAACACTATAAGAGTTCATTTCATCTAGAAGGGACAAGTGAGATATAAAGTCATACTGGGACACGCTGAAATGGAACAACCACAGATGCAACAATACTTTGCATGACATAGCAATCCTCCATGCCCTTTTAAAATTTTGCCTAGATAATGAATGACACTGATAAGCAGAAATTGCCCTAGAGTGTTGCATATTCATATCATGCCTGGAATGTCTGAATACAAAGATCTTATGAAAGGCCAACTCACTCCAGGCATCAACATCAAACATTTAAGTAGATATACCTTTAGGTAGTTACAATCAAAACAGTGTAATTTTATGAGTTTGATGAAAAATATATCCACAAATCCAAGAAGCTCAGTGAATCCTGAACACTATAAAAGCTCAAAAAAAAAAAACCCTCAAGAAAATCAAACAATATATTTAAAATACTAAAAGAAAATGTCAACCTAAAATTCTAGATACAACAAAAGATGTTTAAATTTGTGATAGAATAATGATATTTTTCAGACAAACAAAGGCTGAGAGTATTATTACTAGCAAAATGTATTATAAGAAATATTAGGAAAAAAAATAAGATAAAATTCTTTGGGCCAAAGAAAAAGCATAGCAGTAGGAAACTCAGATATTTAGGAAACACTAAACAGCATCAGAAATATTACGTAATAAGTAAATATGAAAGACTCATTAAATAATTTTTCTAGATTTTGAAATATATTTGCTAGTTCAGAATTGAGATCTCCTTCCAACAGCCTCTCAATTTGTCAGTGTTGTCAGTGAGCCACTTTGAACCTCAAGCCTACAGCCCCAATCAAGTCTTCAGATAATTGTAGTCCCAGCTAGTATCTGGAATAATAACTCATGAGATAACCCAAGTTAGAACCACCTACTCAATTTGTTCCAGATTCCCAAAAAACAGAAACCATCAGAGATAAAATGGTGATGGTGGTTTTTAGTTTCTATTGTGATATGTTATTCAGTAATTGATAACTAACACATGTGTATTTTGCTGACAATAACTTTTATTTTTCCTTTCAAGTTTCACTCATTTTATTTTTCTTGTTTTACCACTCAAGCTAGGAACTGTTTTACAATGTTGAATATGTTGCAATAAAAGAAAACTTGTCCAATTCCTAATTTTAAGAATAAGTCATTTCATCATGAATTATGATGTTTCCTGTAAAGTATAGTATACATATTTTATTGTATTATGGAATGTTTTTCTATGCCTGTTTGCTTAGATTTTTTTTTAATAAGTAAATGTTAAATTATCTTTTTTTCCCATCTCTTAAATGTTCATTTATTTTTTACTTATAAAGGTAAATGTCATGGATATTCTTTTTCTTTTGTTTTAGTCTTATTTATTTATTTGACAGACACACAGAAAGCACAAACATGGGGAGTGATAGGCAGAGGGAGAAGCAGGTTCCCTGCTGAGTAAGGATCCCAACTTGGGACTCGATCCCAGGACCCTAGGATCATGACCTGCGCTGAAGGCAGGTACTTAACTGAATGACCAACCCAGGTGCCCCTGGATTTTCAAATATGATACTATCATTGCCTCCCTAGCATAACCCCACTTAAAGTGAATTGACCTTTCTATACATTGTTGCAGTTAAATTTGAAAAACTGTGTAGAAATTTTGCATCTATGGCTATATGAATGACTAGTCAATGATTTCCTTTCCTCCATTGGCAGTTGTTATCAAGATTTTCTGGCCCTCAGAGCACCTGGGTGGCTCAGAAAGTTAAGTGTCTGCTTTCAGCTCAGGTCATGATCTTAGGGTTCCTGGTATTGAACCCCACATGGGGCTTCCTGCTCAGCAAGGAGTCTGTTTCTCTCTGTCTCTGCCCCTCTCACTTGCTCATGCTCTCTCTCTCACACTCTTTTTCTCAAATAAATATATAAATAAACTTTTAAAATTAAAAAAAAAATATTTTCTGGCCCCACAAATTAGTATAAGAAGTGGGCCAAATATCTGTATTGTAGAGGATTAGTGTTATTCTTTCTTAAATGTTTAATAGAATGTACTGGTGAAGCCATCTGAGCCTTCAGTGTTTTTTGTTTGTTTTTTTTGTTTTTGTTTTTTGTTTTGTTTTGTTTTGCTTTGTTTTTTTGATGGAAGATGTCTAACTGGAATTACCCAATATTCATGTTAATTCAGTGTGGGTCTGCTCTGGTTAATTCTTTAAGTTTTCTCTTAAACCTTTATTTTTCCCTTTTTAAGTATATGACATTGGATAAAGAATTTGAGCTTGGCAATAGTTTTATTTCAGTACTGGCAAAAGCTCTGAGACTGAAATAAAAGAAGATTAGTGGCAAATAAATCCTATTTGGGGAGAAAAACTTCTCTCTTGGGAAGATAAAGAAAATGAAGTCACATGTATAGTGAACCAAGATTTCAAATAGCCAAATTCTTGGGCAGAGGACAGACATTGTAATAAGATATAATTAAAGTTAGGAAAAAACACTCTTGTTCTCTTACTTTAAAGACAAGGAAAATAACATCAGGGTAATAAGATGACATTTTAGAATTAATATAGCTTGCTGAGAACAAAGTCTAAACATGAACTCACATCCTTAATTCATAATCTGAATTGAAAATAATTCACTATACTATTGTGTTTAAGATGAGTCAGCCAGCAAAGTGGGGATAGCAGATGTGACTACTGTAGAGAAAAAATCAAAATTAATCAAGGGGACATAGTGCTGGGAGCTCTTAGTAATATTTCTATTCAAGTTTCTTACAAGGAAATATATGTGTGTGTGTGTGTGTGTAGGTTTTATGTGCATGGCCCCATATCTTATATATTTTAAAATAACTCTGTAATAAAAATTAACATTTTGTACTAGCAGACTAATGCAGTATGTTAATTACAAATGAGTATCATATGGTACTGAGCTGTGTTTTGGAGGTTAGCACCACTGGTCATATTAACACACTGCCAAAACAAAAGCATATTAAAATTGAATTACTCCAAAAAATTTAAAAAATAAAAATGAATTACTCCAATTCTAACAAATGCAAAGGAATTCAAGTAGTTGGACATTAATGACTGTTCTTTTTAAATGTTTTCAATATATTTCTCAAGATTAGTTTTTTGACAGAGAGAGAGGAGAGAATAAGCACAAGGGAGCAGATGGACAGGGAGAGAGAATATCAAGCAGACTCAGTGCTCAGTGCAGGGTCTCATGAGAGGCTCAGTCTCATGACCCTGAGATCATCACCTGAGCTGAAACCAAGAGTTGGATATTAACCAACGACACCATCCAAGCACCACTAATTGCTTTCAATATTAAGCAACATATTGGGCAATCATTTTTTTAACAGCTCTATCACAATGATTTCAGCTCCCTTAGCAGCCATTATGTGTCAAAATTACCATAAAAGAAAAGAATACTTTGGCGCGTGAAGTTTTAGGAAGTGAATTGAGGTTCACTGGCATTAGCACCGCAATATGTTTGTCAACAACACCATTTATGTCATTTGAATGGTGAGTGCTATGGACTGAGTTGTGTTCATCCCAAAATTTATATGTTGAAGCCATAAGCCCTCATGGAACTAGATTGGAGAGGGACTCTGAGAAAGTGAGTACAGTTAATGGGGTCATAGGAGGGGAGCCCTAATTTAACACAGCTGGTTCCCTTATAAGAGAAAGAGATACTAGAGTTCTCTCCCTCTACCATGTGAGGACATAGTGAAGGGAAGAGAGACTTTCTAGAAACCAATTATGCTGGCATCTTGATCTCAGACTTCTAGACACTGGATCTACGAGAAAATAAATTCTGTTGTTTAAGCCACCTATGATTTTACTATAACAGCCCGAACTGGCTAATATAATGAAGTATGCATTATGTTTTCTGATGTGATTGAAATATGACTCTCTAAATATACTCTCTGTCAATAATTCTATGATCCTAAGTACAAGCCATATCTTTTCCTTTAATAATAATAAATTATATTTTATGTATGTGTACATGCATTGATTTTAAATCATGTGAACAATTAATGAAACTAAGGAATATTTCTTTGTAAATGGAGCACATTTCTATGCTTTAAAAATAGCTAAAGCAAAATTAATAATACATATTGAAAAAATATTTTTCATGGTATTTCTATTATATTGACTTGATTGTCTCTAGAGGTTTAGAATATTTTGCAGTAAAGTTGATTTTCTGTCCTAGTGGTCATTTGTTTTGATGCATACATTTTCTTGGAAGAAATAACATAACATATTTCATTTCTAATGTTTTAATTACTGTGTATTTAGGGTTTTTTTCAAGCCTAGTTTGATGTAATGACATCTTTTCTGAAATGACTACAAATTTCATAATCTTAGGTAATATTTAATTAGATCTTGTTAATTTATCAACTCAGAAGGTTTGAGTGCCCACAAAACTTATTAAAAGAGAAAAACAACCTAAATAATTTCCCTGAAAATATTAACATAAGGCACATGATTTTTTTTAACATTTTATTTATTTATTTGACAGAGAAATTTAGAGAGTGAGTATACGAACAAAGGGAATAGCAGGTAAATGGAGAAGTATGCTCCCCACTAAGCAGGGAGTCCTATCCAGGGCTTGATCTCAGGACCCTGGGATCATGACCTGAACTGAAGGCAGATGCTTAACACACGGAGCCACCCAGATGCCCCAAAGCACATGATTAAACACTGTCCCATGTACTACAGATATCTTATTAATATCATTTATGTATCAATTCTAAATAATCCCTATTCATATACATAGTTTTAAAGACATCCTTGATATTCAGGAGAAAATAGAAAAAGAAAAGATAAATGCAACATAGAGTGAAGTATAAATCTGTTATTCAGTTTCCAGGGCTTGCTAACTAGATAGTAAGAGTCTTCTGCTTGTAACAAATTGTTTATATGGTTCTTCCTTATAAAGGTTGGAAACTGCAGTGAGAATTCTCAGAACTCAATATAATGAGTTGGATCTCAGAAGGACAGAAGGAAAAAAACAGAGAAACAAATAATGATAACATTAAAGTCGCAACAAATACCTTAGTAAACAAGGAAAGAAAGTTCAGGAGTACTTTTTTCTACCAGTACCACCAGCTGGGAGAGGTGGTCTCTGTTCCAGGAAGCCCACACTACATAACTGTTTTTTAAATAAAAATTAATGTATGTACTAAAAAGACTACAGTAAGCAATTCATTTTCAAGTCTCTAGGGGTGGTTACTCTGATGTATTTCAGAAGTTGTGTTATGATTTAACTATAATTTTTTAAATATTTAGATGGAATTGTTTTCAAAGCAAGACACTCAACCTATATAAAATCATTTAAAATTAATAATTCATAGGCTAAAAGTCAGTGTTTGCTGAACTTAAAAAATGTGTTTTTCTAAGAAATGGCAATAATAAATGGACTTACTTTAATATTGTACTAAGTTACCCTTAAAAATTCCACTTAGTGCTTGGACCAAGTTCAAATATTCCTTTTACCTACATATAGTTTAAAAATTTCATTCAAGTTTTCAAGTTTCATGCAGTCCAGAAAGAGCAGCATAACATGTTATAAATGTGAAATACTTTTTAAAAATTAGATGGAGCTCCTGGGGGACTCAGTGGGCTTAGTGTCTACCTTCGGTTCAGTTCATGATCTCAGGGTCCTGGGATTGAGCCCTGCATCCCATCAGGCTGCAGTGAGGAGATTTCTTCTCTCTCTCCCCCTGCCTGTGTGTGCACTCTCTTTCTGACAAATAAATAAATAAAATCTTTAAAAAAATAAAGTAAATTAAATATACCATTTTGGATAAATATTAACTAACTCAGGGTGCAAATAATAGTATAAATAAACCAGAAGGCAGACTAGGTGAATCATGTAAATTTTGGTAATTTTAATCATATATGGTTGAATATTATGGACTGAATTGTGTTCCCCCAAAATTATATGTTGTAGCCTTAACCTCTGATGTGACTATGTTCTGATAGGGCCTTTAGGGTGATAAATAAGGTTAAATGAAATCATGGGGCATGGCTAATATGATAGGATGGGTGTCCTTATTTGAAGAGAAAGGGATACCAGAGCTTTCTCTCTGCACATGTGCACAGAATAGAGGCCATGTAAGGACACAGAAAGAAGGCAGCTGTCTGCAAGCCAGGAAGAGAGACATCACCAGATACTAACCCTGCCAGCACCTTGATCATGGATTTCCAGCCTCCAGACTGTGAGAAAATTAATTTCTTGATTTAAGCCACTCAAACTGTGGTATTTTATTATGGCAGCCCTAGCCAACTGATGGAGTATATTAATCACAAATGAGTATCATATGGTACTGAGCTGCATTTAGGAGGTTAGCACCGTCAGTCTAGCTATTATCAGTCCTGCTGTCTATGAGATAATGCCTCAAGACAAAAGTTGATCACAGTACTACAGTGGCTTGGAGAGTGAAAGATTCATGAATGGGTGTTTCAAGCAGAAACTGTGCTTTCTTCTGTGTGTTTATCAAAACCATCTCCTTTAGGGATCTTGTTCCAGGAATAGAAAAAGCACATTCACAAAACAGTGGGTGTTAGTTACAGCTTTTTTTAAGTGGGTCTCAGAAATAACAACTAGGTGGTGTTGGAGGAGATACTACATGGCCCTTAAAATTTGGGGAGTAAATGGTCACTGTGTTTCATAAAAATGTGTCTCTCTTTATAATTTCAAAGGTTAGTCAATGAAAATGTGACATTGCCATTCCTTGTGGTCAGCAAAAACATACTGATTACCAAAGCAAGTTATATAGTAAGCACATAGATCAGCAAGCACCTTGGTATACTTTGTTTTCTTTATTAACCAGTGACTCTAATTCTGGATCACATCCAGATTTTAACAGAGCACCGACTAAATATGGAACCTGCCCTCCATTATGTCTCAGACATTCCTAGAGAAATTCGTCTTGTTGTATGGACTGAGTTTCAAAGTACTCCAAACAAAAAGGATATTGATAACGTCCAAATGAAAGAAAGAACTACATGTGTTTTGTTTGTTAAAATCATACATAATTTCATGTATGGATAAATTCATAAAGAAAATGGGGAGCACATAAGCAAATGCAGAAGGGAATATATAAATGGTATTTATTTAGAGTTTAGTGTATGTATAAATGTTGTGTATGTTATGAATATATACAAATGTAACGGCTGTTACAGGAAATTTATAAAGCAATCCAAATGTATTTATGGTCTCTAGATAGGGAGAGAAGGAATGGAATTGAAGAGAAATCTATAAGGATCATCACTGGTATCAGAATTATTTCTAATCTTTAAAAATGTTTTGTGCAAATATAAACAATATAATTAAATAGACTTAAATAGAGTAAACAAAAGTCTGTAATGTTATTCTTTGTACTGAAAAAAACTAAATAACTCAGATATGAATAGAAATACAGTAATGCACATAACATATTACCACAAATCTGCCATTTCCAATTATTATTACTTTTAAATCACATTACTATCTCAAAATAAGATTGTTGCTAATATAGTTGCTATCTTTGTTACTAAATCTATTTTTTGCTAAAATGGGTTTTTAAATGATTTCAAATTCCAATTCAGTTTAGCCATACTCTCTAATCTTTCTAATAGTTTACAATTTAACATATTTTTTTTTTAAATTGTGGCTCACTTTGTTTTTGTTTTGTTGTAGTTCAGGTAAAATATAAGTAAAACAAAGTATACAAATTAGAAGCACAAGACTCCAGCTGGCTAAAATTTGGCAAACCCTGCACATGTCACCACATACCATTAAATAGAGAATATTCATCATGACAGAAAAGTTCCCTCAAAACCCTTTCCGGAAAAATTCCATTTTGAACGTATGTGTGTTTATATGTGGGTGTGTGTACTTTTAGACACTTTATTCTATTCATCTATTGTCTGTCTATCTCTACAACTTGTAATTAGACATTGTAGGATATAAAATGGTGATACTTTTCAAGATTATTTTCATTTCTAGGTCCATGTTGCATTATGTAAATTGATTAGGTAACTTCGTAATTTCTGCAAAACCTTTTCTGACTTTTATCTGAATTGCATTCAATCATGGGCCCATTTCATTCCACGAATGTTATTTTGTAGTTTTCAATATACAGTTCTTACACACCTTTTGTTAACTTTATACTTAAGTAACTGGACAAAGAAAGTTTATAACTGAAATTTATTATTTTAGTTCCACAAAAGCATAAACAGAATATCAGCAGAGTGTGGGAGTTGACAAAGCAGAATCTGTGAGACCCATTCAAAGTCCTACAGTACAGGATTTGCCCAGCTTATCTGATCATAAACATATAGCAGTGGTATTCATAAATTCCTTGTTGCAGTCCACAATAACAATAGTGTTCCAAAGAAAGACATGTTCCAATTCTAAGAAGTCCTTGTTATTTTCTACATTGCTCAGCTCTTGCTACCTGCCTAGAAGTGCAAATTGCAAGAGTTGATGAAACTGCCAAAGGGAGAGAGACAAGGAGTCCAGTGTTTACGATGACATAATGAAAATACACATACCTGTAAGTGAATTAAGTTGGCCCCAGATCAATAATGTAAATCAAAGGGGAAACAAAACAAAACAAAACACGGAAGGGATAAAAAGGTAGGGCTCAATTCATTTTGCAGCATAAAAATTATGATTAAAAGTCAGTTCCAAAAGAAAGCAGAGAATAGTTTTAAACAAAGGAGGTATTAGATCACCAGGAGGAAGTTAAATGCAATATGTAAGTATGGTTTGTCTGCAAAGATTGTTAGCAATCAAATTCCCAAGGTTTTATTGTCCATTTGCCAGTTTGATCTATTAAAATCATAATGCAAAAAGGGAGAAATTGGAATCTATTATACATACATACTTTGGAGATATTACAAGTTCAGTACCACACCACTGCAATAAAGCAAACATAACAATAAAGTGAATCCATAAAATTTTTGGTTTCCCAGAGCATAGAAAATTTACGAATACAATATACTCTAGTGCATTAAGTGTGCAGTAGCACTATGCTTACAAAAAAACATGTACATACCTTAATTTAAAATACTTTTTGCTAGGGTCACCTCAGTGGCTCATTCAGTTAAGTGTCTGACTCTTGGTTTGGCTCTGGTCATGATCTCAGGGTCTTGAGATCAAGCATCAGGCTCTGCACTCAGCAGGGAGTCTACTTGAGATTTTCTCTCCCTCTTCCCCTGCCCCTCCTGCTCATTCTCTCTCTCTCTAAAATAAATAAAATATTTATTTTTTCATAGTTCTTTATTATTTTATAAAATCTAAGGGCTATTTCTGGTAGCATCTTCAGGGATGTAGTAGCTTCTGAAGAGCATGACAAGATGTGTTGCAAGGGTCTTTCTGTGAATGTTGCTGAATTTTGTGAAAGCTTATCATCACAGGCGATGTTGCCTGGTTTGTTTTCCCTGTTCTCTTGGTCTGATTAAAATTTTAGTTTCTCTCCCTTGACTTTTTATTTTATTTTATTTTTTTCTCTCCCTTGACTTGAGTAAACCCATGATGTCTGTTAGGTTTTGCTAATTACTGGAGTCTTCTTTTCACTGAACAGGGTGGTGGTTGTTGAAGATTGAGGTGACTCTGGCAATTTCTTAAAATAAGACAACAATAAAGTTTGCTGCATCAGTTGATTTTTCCTTTCATGAACAAATTATCTGTAGCATGTGATGTTATTTGATACCATTTTATGCAGAAAACTTTCAAAATCGGAGCTGGTTCTCTCAATCCATGCCACTGCTTTATAAGCTAAGTTTATGTAATGTTCAAAATCCTTTGTTGCCATTTCAACAATCTTCATGGCATCTTCACCAGTAGATTCCATCTTGGGAAACCACTCTTTTGTTCCAGTGATAAGAAGTAACTGCATATCCCTTAATGTATTGAAATCTTAGTAGTCGAGTCATACTTTTACTTCCAGTTCTCTTGCAGTGTCTGCTGCATCGACAGTTAAATCCTCCCCTGGCCTTGGACCATTCCAAGTCATCCCTGTGAGTTGGAATCAACTACTTCCAAATTCCTGTTCATGTTGATATTTTGACTTCTTCCCATGAATCATGAATATTCTTCATAGCATCTAGAAAAGTGAATCTTTTCCAGAAGGTTTTCAAATTGCCTTCCTCAGATTCATTAGAGGAATCACTATCTCTGGCTTTATGACCTTATAAAATTTGATTCTTAAGTAATAACACTTGAGAGTCAAATAAACTCCTTGATCCATGAGCTGCAGAATAGATGTTGTGTTAGCAGGCATGAAAAAATTAAACTCGCTGTCCATCTCCATCAGAGCTCTTGGGTGAATATGTGCATTACCAGTGAGCAATACTATTTTTAAAGAAATCTTTTTTTTTTTTTTAATTCCTGAGGAGTCGTTTTCCATGGTTGTTTTAAAATATTGGGTAAGTGATGTTGTTAACAGGTATGTTATCATTCAGGCTTGGTTACACACACAGTCCAGAACACAGGCAGAGTAGATTTAGCATAATTTTTAAAGGGCTTAGGATTTTTATATGGTATATAAACATTGCTGTCAACTTAAAGTCACCACCTGCATTAGCCTTTAACAAGAGAGTCAGCCTGTGTTTGGAAGCTTTGAAGCCAGGCATTGACTTCTTCTCTCTAGGCATGAAAGTCCCAGATGGCATCTATTTCCCATATAATGCTGTTTCCTCTACACCAAAAAAATCCATTTTTTTAAAAATTACAATCACTTTCATGAATTACCTTAGCTAGAATTTCTGGAGAACTTGCGGCAGCTTCAACATTAGCACTTGCTGCTTCCCTGAACTTTTATGTTCTGGAGATGGCTGCTTTTCTTAAACCTTATGAACCAACTTCTGTTAGCTTCCAGATTTTTTTCTGCAACCTCCACACCTCTCTCAGCCTTCAAAGAATTGAAGAGAGTGAGGTCCTTGCTCTGGATTAGCCTTTGGCTTAAGGGAATGTTATGGCTGATTTGATCTAACCAGACCACTAAAACTTTCTCCATAGCAGCAATAAGTCTGTCGTGCTTTCTTATCACTTATTCTGTTCACTAGAGTAGCATTTTTAATTTCCTTCAAGAATTTTGCTTTTGGGGAAAAGAACTCATTTATGTTCACAACTTGACTAAGTATCTGTCAATTAAATCCACTGTCTTATATGTGTGTGGTTCATTGTGTCCAAAAACAATTACAATAGTAACATCACAGATCACTCCTAACAGATCACCAAAACAAATATAATAATAATGAAACTCTTAAATACTGAATTGATTAAGCAATAAAGTACTTTTTATTTAGCCATGTACTTTAAATATATACATATATGTAATTATACATACATATATAAATAAATTATATATATATATAATGTTATTGTACATATAGCATGCAACAGTATAGTATAAACATAACTTTTATGAGCACTAGGGAATAAAATTTCATTTAACCTTATTTATTTATTTTACCTTAAGATTTTTTAAATTTATTTTTTATTTCTTTTCAGTGTTTCAGAATTCATTGTTTATGCACCACACCCAGTGCTCCATGCAATACGTGCCCTCCATAATACCCACCATCAGGCTCACCCAACCTCCCACCCTCCTCCCCTCCAAAACTCTGTTAGTTTCTCAGAGTCCACAGTTTCTCATGGTTCATCTCCCCCACCAATTTCCAGCTCACTTCTCCTCACCATCTTCCCAAGTCCTCCGTGTTATTCCTTAAGCTCCACAAATAAGCAAAACCATATGATAATGGACTCTCTGTTTGACTTAGTTCACTAAGCATAATCTCCCCCAGTCCCATCCATGTTGATACAAAAGTTGGGTATTCATCCTTTCCGATAGTGGCATAATATTCCATTGTATATATGGACCATATCTTCTTTATGCATTCATCTGTTGAAGGGCATCTTGGTTCTTTCCATAGTTCGTGACTGTGACCATTGCTGCTATGAATATTGGGGTACAGATGGCCCTGCTATTCACTACATCTGTATATTTGGGGTAGATACCCAATAATGCAATTGCATGGTGATAGGGAAGCTCTATTTTAAATTTCTTAAGGAATCTCCACACTGTTTTCTAAAGTGGCTGCACCAACTTGCATTCCCACCAACAGTGTAAGAGGATTCCCCTTTCTCCACATCCTTTCCAACACTTGTTGCTTCCTGTCTTGTTAATTTTGGCCATTCTAACTGGTGTAAGGTGGTATCTCAATGTGGTTTTGATTTGAATCTCCATGATGGCTAATGATGATGAACATTTTTTCATGTGTCTGTGAGCCATTTGTATGTCTTCATGCAATATACTGCCTTTAGAAGACACAGAACAGAAGTGTCTGTTCATGTCTTCTGCCCATTTTTTGACACAATTATCTGTTTTGTGTGTGTTGTGTTTGAGGAGTTCTTTACAGATCTTGGATATCAACCCTTTATCTGTGAGGACTCAACCGATACCAAAATATTGACATTATTCCCTGCATATTTTCAGACCAAAATTCTTTGAAACTGGAACTCAACCAAAAGAAAAAGTTTGGAAGGAATTCAAACACCTGGAAGCTGAAGGCCGCTTTGCTTAAGAATGTTTGGATCAAACAGGAAATCAAAGAACTTAAACAATTCATGGAAACCAATGAGAATGAAGACACTTCATCCAAAATGTATGGGATACAGCAAAGGCGGTCCTAAGGGGGAAATACATAGCCATCCAAACCTCCCTTGAAAAAATTGAAAAATCCAGAAAACACCAGCTGTCTTTACACCTTAAAGAACTTGAGAATCAACAATCAATTAAGCCACCCCACACACAAGAAGAGAAAAAATCAAGATTAGAGCAGAGATCGATGAGATAGAAACTAGAGATATAGTAAAACACATAAACGAAACTAGAAGCTGGTTTTTTGAAAGAATCAGTAAGATCAATAACCCATTGTCCAAACTAATCCAAAAGAAAAGAGAGAGGACCCAAATTAATAAAATTATGAATGAAAAGGGAGAGATCATAATGAACACCAAGGAAATAGAAACAATTATCAGAAATTATTATCGACAGTTATATGCCAATACATTAAGCAACCTAGACACGATGGATGTATTCCTGGAAACGTATAAACTTCCAAAACTGAATCAGGAAGGAATTGACAACCTGAATAGATGAATATCTAGTAATGAGATTGAAACAGTTATCAAAAACCTCCCAAAAAACAAGAGCCCAGGACCTGGTGGATTCCCTGGGAATTCTACCAAACTTTCAAAGAAGAAATAATACATATTCTTCTGAAGCTATTTCAAAAAATTGAACACAAGGAAAATTTCCAGACTTTTTTTATGAAGCCACCATTACCATGATACGCAAACCAGGCAAAGACCCCACCAAAAAGGAGAATTTCAGACCAATATCCCTGATGAATATGGATGCTTAGATTCTCAACAAGATCCTAGCTAATAGGATCCAACGGTACATTAAAAAGATTATCCACCATGACTGGTGGGATTTATCCTGGGGATGCAGGGGTGGTTCAACATTTGCAAATGAATAAATGTGAATGAACAAATCAGTAAGAGAAGAGAGAAGAACCACATGGTCCTCTCAATTGATGCAGAAAAATCACTTGACAAGATACAGCATTCATTCTTAATTAAAATGCTTCAAAGTATAAAAAGCTGACAGCCTTCCCTTCGAGGTCAGGAACACCACAAGGATGCCCCCTCTCACCACTCTTGTTCAACATAGGATTAGAAGTCCTAGCAACAGCAATCAGAAAACAAAGAGAAATAAAAAGTATTCAAATTGGCAATGAAGAAGTCAAACTCTCTCTCTTCACAGATAACATGATACTTTATATGGAAAACCCAAAGACCCCACCCTCAAACTACTAGAACTCATACAGCAATTCAGTAATGTGGCAGGATACAATATCAATGTACAGAAATCAGTTGCTTTCTTATACACTAACAATGAAAATATAGAAAGGGAAATTACAGAATTGATTCCATTTACTATAGCACCAAGAACAATAAAGTACCTGGGAATAAACCTAACCAAAGAGGTAAAGGATCTGTACTCAAGGAACTACAGAACACTCATGAAAGAAATCGAAGAAGACACTAAAAGATGGAAGACCATTCATGCTCATGGATCGGAAGAATAAATATTGTTAAAATGTCTATATTTCCTAGAGCAATCTATACTTTCAATGCTATTCCAATTAAAATTCCACCAGCATTTTTCAAAGAGCTGGAACAAACAATCCTAAAATTTGTATGGAACCAGAAGAGAACCTGCATTGCTTAGGACTCAGGAAGGTTTATAGATGGGTCCCAGGTAAAGAATCATAACCAGTTTAGGTACTTGCCTTCAGGTACTTGCCACTTTTCTTTCCTCTCTTAATCTATTATTAGCTGACATAAGATGTATTACTGTATATCACAGTATTTAAGTATTGTTAACTTTAAATCATAGTACTTAAGATATAAGATAACCAAAAATGTCACTGAAAGATTTTTACCTCTTCTGTGGATGGGGTTAGTAAGTTTTCAGTTGTGTGTGGAATAGTTGTGTTGGGATAGTTGTACCAGCTTAGGTAGAATTATCCTTGTTATTGTGTTTATTTAGATATTAAATATGGTTTACAGAAATCAATAGGAGTGCAATTAAATATTAAGATAGTTAATTTTGTGGTTCAAATTGACCAGGCCATAGAATGCCCAGATGTCTGTTTAAACATTACTACTGGGTGTGTCTGTGAAGATGATTTAGGAAAAGAGAAACATTTGAATTCATGGACTAAGTAAAGCAGATTGCCATCCCCTGGGACCACATTGAACTCATTGAGGATTCCAGTAGAACAAAAAGAAGAAAGTTGAATTCTTTCTCTCCACCTGATTGCTCCAGATGTTGGTCTTTGGCCCTTGAACAGGAACTTACACTATCAGTGCTCCTGGTTCTCAGGACTTCAAACTTGGATTGAAATTTACACCATCAACTCTCCTGGGTCTCTAGTTTCTAGAGGAGATGGCAGATTAAGAGACTTCTCAGCCTGCATAATCATGTGAGTCAATTCCTTATGTTAGGTTTTCAATGTATATGTGTTGTATGTACATATACATGTATGCATATATATGCTATTTTTTTTTCTCTACAGAACACTGAGTAATACAGAATGTGTATGTGTGTGTGTGTCTAGAGTGATGGAGAGAGACAGCAACAATAAGGAGTTATGTATACACCAATAATTAACAGTGAATGGACCTAAAACTTAAAAGAAAAAAATGTGTTTTTCTTTTTAATTTCCCAAGGTTTTAAAAGGCATGACATATAATGCTATCAGAAAAATAAAATCTTCAATTTTTAAAGAAAAAAAATGGACAAAGGTATGTTTCCCCATGATACTTGATTGATAATAATACCACGAAGAAGATAAACTTTATGAATATAATTCATCAGGATAGAAAAATACAAAATAGGTCAAGAACTATTAGGTTTCTATTTTCTAATTATTTAGAAAATATTGTCTCTATTTAAAGGCCTTCTTAAAAGACAAGAACTTAACTACAGTTCTGTTGGAAACAGAATATCTGTTTGAGTTTTGTCAAATGATTTTTCTGTGTCACTCAGAGGGTAATGTAATCTTTATCCATCTTTCTATTAATGTGGTGCATCACATTGATGGATTTCCCTATATTGAACCATCCTTGCAGCCCAGGGATAAATCCCACTTGATCATGGTGTATGATCCCTTTAATGTGCTGCTGAACTTGGTTTTGCTAATATTTTGTTGAGAAATTTTTTGTACCCATGTTCATCAGGGTTATTGGCCTGAATTTTTCTTGTGGAGTTTTTGTCTATCTTTGGTATCAGGGGGATGCTGACTTCAAAATGTCTTCACAAGCGTTCCCTTCTCTACCCTTTTGGAAGAGTTTAAAAATGATTGGTATTAATTCTTTAAATGTTTGAAAAGAATTCTCCAGTGAAGCCATCTGGTCAGAGCTTTTCTTTGCTGACAAATTTCTAATGTTAATTCAATCTCCTTATTTGTTTTTAGTCTGTCCAGGCTTTCTATTTCTTCATGATTCAGTCTTGGCAGGTTTTTGTGTGTATTTATCCAGTTCTTCTAGGTTGTCCAACTCGTAGGCATATAATTATCAACAGTGGCTCTTTATAATCTTTTAAAAATTTCTATGGCATCAGTTGTACAATCTTCTCTTTAATTCCCAATTTAATTTATTAAGATAGATTAAATCCAGATTTTGCTATAAGCCAGGATGTTTGGCATGTTGTATTTTTTGTTTGTCTTGAGATATAAACATAATAATGTAACAAGGCCCCCAGGAGCTAATGTAGTATTATAACATGGTTCAGTTATTTTACTAATCAATTTGTTTGGGGGGCCTACATACAACTTCCTATAACTCCCTAGTTCCAATTATACACTCTGTTTATCAAGTAATTAGTTTTAAATAACTTTTTGTTTCTTGGATGGAAGATTTAGGCTATAGCACCTCTGGGTTGTTGTAAAGAGTAATTTTAGGAGCAAGGTTTTCTGGCCGACCCTGTGAAGTCTGCTTTTACATCAAACCAGCAATCTGGGACTGGAATAAGTTTTCCAGAATTTATAGAATGGGTACTCTGGCATTAAAAAGGAAAGAACTCCTACAATATCATAGCTTTAAGACCTCCTTTTATTATACTCACATACATTGGCCCACATTTAAAATAATGAAAATAAGAGTTAAGTGGACTTCCACTTCCAACAGTGATAGAATAACAGGCTAGGACTTACATTCCTGCTGTATACTGCTGAACAACTGGCCAAAATACGTGAAAAAATATTTTTAGACAGCGAACAGCAAGCAACACAGAAATGTTGTGAGCTTTACTTATTTCATCTTGCCTGATGATACAACCATGCCAGGGAGCAAGGATGGGGATCCTAACCAGAGCATGGTGAACCCCCTTAAGTTGAGACTGTAAGAATTCAGAGAGGGTGAGGTGGCTGTAAGTTGCAAAGTGGAGTTCTAGAGAGAAAGAAACAATGTTAAAAACATAAATGGGGACCTCACTGAGTCAGCTGAATACTAAACCAGTCACATGAGCATCAGGTAACATTCCATGAGGCTGTGCAAAGAAACTCACATGTGATAGACAGTTGTTTTACTAGCTGGAACAGAAAGTGCTCATTCATCACCTGGGGCTTTGAGAGGAGATCTTAGAAAGGTCAAACATTAGTAAGGGCAAATTACCCCTAGACTGAATACCATCTTAGGCACACCCATAATAGTTTTAAAGTAAGCCTCTAAAATAAGAATGCACAATCTTTGCCTAAAGGACTCACTAGTAAATTTTTTTTACACATTATTAGTCTTTGCTTTTGTTTTGTTTTGTTTTGTTTTTACAAACCTGTAAACATATGTATTAGTTTCTTAGGCTGACATAACAAACTAATATAAACTAAGTGGCTTAAAATGAGAGAAATTTATTCTCTCAGTTCTGGAGGGTAGATTTCTGAAATCACAGTGTCAACAGGGCATGCATGCTCCTTCCCAAGGCTCAAGGGAAGAATCCTTTCTTGCTTCTTATAGCTTTTGGTGATTTCCAGAGAGCCCTTGGTTTATAGATGCATCACTCCAATCTCTGTTCCTTCTTTACATGGCCTTTACATCCATGTATAGATGTATTTTCATGTGTCTGTGTCACTTCTTCTATGGAGACAGGTGATTGGAGTTAGGGCCCAGCCTGATGGAGAGTGACCCCATCTTAACTCGGTTCCCAAACTCATGCTCATTCTTTTCTCTCTCTCTCTCTCTCTCTCTCAAATAAATAAATAAATAAATAAAATCTTTTATATATATTTAATTAGAAAGCACAGTCCTGGGGTACCCGGGTAGCTCAGTTGGTTAAGCTTCTGCCTTCAGCTCACGTCATGATCCCAGGCTCCTGGGATCAAGTCCTGCATCAGGCTTCTTGCTCAGCACGGATTCTGCTCCTCCCTCCCCCTCGGCTGGTCCCTCTGCTTGTGCTCTCTTATTCCCTCTCTCTCATCAAATAAATAAATAAAATTTTTAAAAAAATAAGAAAGAAAAGAAAACACTGTCCTGTCTAGTGCAGCAAAAAGCACCATAGTTTGAAATGGCTTGTGTTCTTATATTTAATTTAAAAAGTTAAAAAATAAAATATTCATATATTAACATCAGAATTCACGACTACAAAGTTCAGGTAAAAAAGAAAATTCTAACACCAGGGGAAAATAACAAAAATAGAGTCAGAGATATTATAAAATAAAAGTTAAAGTACAATAAAGAAAAAAAATCTGGTGTGTCCTTTTTAATAACAATTGCTAGCCCTCATTGTCTTCTTCCCTCCTCCAATAAGACAACTTCTTCCTTAACTGCAAGTTTACACTAAAGAATTTCCTGACTTTATCCTAATTTCATGCCAGTAAATTCTAGACCTATACACTTGGGTCAACGTCAGTACAGTTTTTAACAGGTTTTCTTATGTAAGAATATTTTTACATTAGCAGAAAAGTTGTCAGGATGCTACAGAGATTTTTCTAGCGTACTCTCTATCCTATGTTCCAGTGTTACATTTGTCACAACTAATGAACCAATAGTGAAAGAATATTATTAACTAAAGTTCATTCTTCATTTAGATTGTCTTAGTTTCCATGAAAGGACCTTTTACTGTTCTACTTATACAGGTTGCCTTGCTGTCCAAAAGTAGAGCATCCATATGAAAACTTGCTTAAGCCAAAAAGGCATAAAATGAAGAAACAATTGCCATTAATTTTTGTAGAGACAGTTTTGAGCATTCCCAGACCCCCAAAATAACCTCTTAGGTCTTCTGATAACTCAGGACACATCTTGCTAAGGGATACACAATGTAAATGGAGATAAAGCATAGTGCCCAGGGGCACAGTTCAAAGCCATGGTGGCTTGATGCTGAGATGCTGAGTATCTTTCCAGAGGAAGGAATGTGGTAGGGCCATTCTTGGTGCTCATAAAGGGTATGCACTGCCTTTATAACAGCTTGCTACAAAACAAACCCTAAATTCTATTTTTGCTTTTTGCCTTTTTTCAAAAAAAGTAAAAATCCTCTTTGGATTTCTTTTTTTCCAGATAACAGGTACAAATGTAGGTCTCTTAAAAAAAAAAAAAAAAAAAAAAAAAAGAAGAAATGGCATAATATGAACTTTCAAAAAAACCAGGGGATATCTTAATGTGATACTGTACTACATTTCGTCATCATGCCTTCTTAGACTCCTCCGGGCTATAAATATGTCTCAGACTTCCCTGATTTTGATGACCTTGAGGGTTTTGAGGACTTGTGCTCAGGTATGGGTATGTAATGAATTTCCCTCTATTCGTGCTTGTCTGATTATTTCCTTTTCTTTTTAAAGACTTATTTATTTATTTGAGAGAGAGAGAGTGAGCAAGCAGGTGGAGGGGCAAAGGGAGAAGGAGACAAGCAGACTTCCTACTATGCGAGGAATCCAATGCAGGCCTCGATCCCAGGACCCTGACATCATTACCTGAACCAAAATCAAGAGTTGGATACTAAGCTGACTGAACCACCAGGCACCCCTCTCTAATGATTTTTCTAATGATTCGACTGAGGTCATGGTGATACCAGAGACTTGGGGAGTTTTCTCTGACTGAGAAATTAACCATCAGTCTGTGCCAGGTTCTTGACTTTACCGCAAAAAAGAATTCAAGGATGAGTCAATCAGAAGAGGTTTTATTGCAAAGGAAAAGTCCACACTTGAGAGGGGAGTGTGGGGGCAATTTGAGGGACTGAATCATGCCAGGTGGGTGTAGGGTTCTGGTTCCTATAGGCAATTATAATTATGGGATGCAATATCCACATAGGGTTCTGGAAAAAGTAAGAATTTTTAAAAATTCTGTATATCATTACAGCTACTCTATAACAGTAACTATACATAGGTGTAGTCTGAATTTGTTAGCATATACTTCAAATGTACCCCAAATGTATGAAGAGTCCTCAAGCGTCTCAGGAGAGGGGTCATTTGCTGTCATTTTCAGGCCAGCTGGGACTTTATTTGTATGTCTGCTGGCAGTTGGCAGTTGAGCGAACTTGTGGTTTCTCTGCAGCTTGTCATGGTCACACTGGCCTCTATATTGTCTTTCTCCTTCATACAGTTGAAACCCTTACTGTGACCCCCTGTTGAGTGACTGGAGTGTTGTATCTGTTGACAGACTTCTTCCTTATATTATTACAATATTAATGGACCCTGAATTTTCTAACATTATGTTGTGCATGTCTGTCACACTATGTGTCTTAGAAATTATTTAATATTTAAATATGTTCCTTTAAAAAACGGTTATTCTCCTTCAAAATAAATTATGTCCTGGAATATTATCAAAGAAAAGTGCTTAATCAATCTTAACGTGCAAAATAAAATCTACAATGACTCATTATTTGTTATCTAAAATTCGTTGCAATTTAACTACCTAGTAAGTAAGAACACATTGGGTAAAAAATGAATTAGCACTGAAAAACAAACAGCTTGTATTTGTGAAGCCAGAAATAATTTCACTTTCATTTAAAACCATGAATTATTATAGGATAAGAATCATAAAAAGATATAGCATGAAATTAGAGCAACTTTAGTTTGCAAAATTATAGGTTTTATAACAGAGAAAATAAGGATTTCTCTTAGCCTTAGGGCCTTTATTATAAAGTATGTCTACTTTGCTTTTAAGAGGTAGGATTTTTCCCTATTTAATTATCAGATTGCCTGAAAAGATGCAGTTGTCCATTTTGTAACATTATCAATAACTTTGTGGCAAGTACAAGAAAGACATTAACATCAAATTGTGGTGAGCCAACCAAACAGATACAGGGAATGGATTTCTGCTCTCTTGCAGTGGTAGGCTATGGCGGAACCTATTGGAGGGCTGGAAAGTAAAAAAGCTGGGGAATACACATCATGACTCCCACAAAAGTGATATCCACTGATGGATGCATTCTATAGAAGGGGGTTTGTGAGAAAGGTGATATGTTAAGGATATTAAAACCCTTTTTCTTGGGACAACTGGGTGGCTCAGTTGGTTAAGCAGCTGCCTTCAGCTCAGGTCATGATCCCACATCGTCCTGGGATCGAGTCCCACATTGGCCCCCTTACATGGCGGGGAGCCTGCTTCTCCCTCTGCCTCTGCCTGCCACTCTGTGTCTGCCTGTGCCCCCTCTCTCTCTCTCTCTCTCTCTCTGACAAATTAAGAAAAGAAAAAAAAAAAAACCTTTTCTTGTCAGAATAAATGATGCACAGCCTTCTTGGCCCTTGCCAACATGTTATAGACTTAGGTTTTCAGAGTATTTGTCCTTCATGCTATTGCATATGAGACAAGTTAAAAAAATTAAAAGTAATTACTATCCACAGCTAAATCTATAGAGAAAAAACGTGAAGATTGATAATTAATTGTTCCTAGAACCACCATATAAAAGAGAACCTTCTTCTCTAGATTAGGCTTCAAACTTCACTTTTGTATTCAGTCTACCCAAGCTGTTTTTTCATACCTTCTGTTTTAACCAGAAAGTTAGAATACTCCATGTCACTATAGTGCCATGAGAATTGCTTTGATCTAACAGAACTAGGCAAGAGCAAAATGGTGTGTGATGTCAATGGCCATGTTAGCAACAAAGGTTTTAAACAATTTGTTTAAGAGCAACATAAGCCTAATTTTCCAGCATAGTTTGTAGACATCAAATAATCCATATATAGCAAACTTGAACAGATTTTAACATATTCAAATCATTTCCTTTTTTGATAAAAGAAAGCTATGACAATCTCCTCCAGGACCAAAATTTGTACAGTATCCCTTGTATTGCATTCTATTCACCAAAGCAAATTGCAAAGCAAGTCTAGAGTGAAGGGATTAAATCAACACTGCCCTTTGAGGAGAGGAGCTGCATATATCTGTGGCTGTTTTTTAATAAACCCTACCCACTGATGATGGCATCAGTATAAATATGCAGATGTCACTATCCAGGGCTTTACTTTCTGAGGCAAAGCTGTTAAATTCTTACTACTTTCTCCATATTTTGACCTATTATCTAATCTACATTGTATTATCATATGTCTAATCTCTCTATATTGAGGATCATTATTGGATTATTTTCTTCCCTTTGTCATTAAGACAACTAAATACCAAAATGCAGCAACTTAAGATATAAATAACATTGTTACAGTGCAAAAACTTCCATTTTCTGTTTCCTCAGTTACCTCTGGGAAATGTGTAAAATGTTCTAGTATAAAATATTTTAAACGTGCAGTAGCTTGTTTTAGTGAAAGAAGTTAGACACAAAAAGTCATATATTGAATGATTCCGCTTATATGAAATGTTCAGAATAGAGAATTCTATACAAATAAAAATAGTTAAAATGAAGATGTATGCATAAATTTTTTTAAATAAACTAAAAATAAAAAGTAGGTGGATAAATATAGGTGGTTAGCGGGGGCTGCTGAGAAGGGGGAATGATGAGAGACTGCCGTGAGTATGAATTGTTTTAGGGCAGGGATGAAAGATTAGTTGGTGGTGATGTTTGCACATCTCTGAATATACTTACTCTGTGAACATACTTATGTGACTACCAGGGTGAATTTTATATTAGGTGAATTATATATCAATTAAAAAATATAAATTGGATTCTTTAATGATCAACGTTACAATATCTTTTAAAAGACCTTTGTTGGACTTTCTAGTTAAAAAGGACATTTTACTTTTTTAAGTGATTCAGAGAGTTGAATGATGTGTCAGATCAGCAGTTAGAGTATTATCTGTGACTATATGTCCATATAATGAACATGTACTCTGCTAGATAATGTTATTAATTAGTGTCATAAAATCACTGAATAAGACACTTCGAATAATGGGAAGAATCATAAAGAGAAGTTAGTAATTTGTTGCTTTTCAATAATTTTAGACTTACTAAAAGTAAAAAATAAATGTTAATGTATTTATCTGAATTATAATTTTAATTGACCTTTTCTTAGGGTTGATTGCAAAAAAAAGTCTGTTTATCATAGGTTTATGCTTATTTATAGCAACTATGCTGGGACAACATAGAAAAGCACATCTATAGATGATACATAGTCAGCCATAAATGGGGTTTACTTAGGAAAACAGCAAATGTTTTGTGGAAATGGATGATTTAGAATATAAATTAGAGTTCACATATATATAGAATGACTGTGGAAAGGAAGATCCGAGTAATTTAAGGGATTTGGAGAATCAGAGAAATTCATGAGCCATGATAAGCTGAGGCATTTGTGGAAGCTGGTTGGTGTTTGCAGGAAAACTCCAGATGCTTTCCATGTCTGACTGTCAAAGTGGATCAGAAAGGGAGAATTCAGGGATAAGTGTATAGAAGCTGCCAGCACTAAGAAAACTATAGTGGCGCATTTAGGGAAATTCCACTGGTCAGTGGGACCAGTAGCCTGGAAGAAGCGCTGGAACCCGGAGTCCGCTGGCATGTCCACATTTGCTGTCACTCTGCCTGAGTGCTGTAATCTTCAGGAAGGAATGGCTTCTTCTCACTCACATTACATTTAGTAGTTAAAAATGAGAAAGAAGTGGGCAGAAATGTTTATTTCTATAAATGAATGTTGAGTAAATAAAAAATGTGATAATATATACTATAATGTATATATTATATACTATGTATAGTATATAATAATATATATAGTAATAATATATACTATAATGTTATATGTAACACTTTAAAGATCAAAAATATTATTCATTGATTACAGTAGTAAGGGTTTATTTATTTATTTATTTATATTTTATTTATTTATTTGAGAGAGAGCAGGGTGAGAGAGGGAGAGAACATGAGCTGGGAGGAGGGACAGAGTGAGATGGAGAAGCAGACTTCCCACTTAGCAGGGAGCCTGACTCAGGGCTCAATCCCAGGACCTTAGAATCTTGGAATCTTCGAATTATAACCTAAGCCAAAGGCAGACACTTAACCAACTGAACCACCCAGGTGCCCCTAGAAAGGGTTTAAACAGAGTTCATAATGTCATAGCTCCTTAAAAAAAGATCACAAGCATAAAAGAATGTTAAAAAATTAATTTGTGCATTAGGAGTATAAATACTCTTCATATTATATTCTCTACCCTTATTTGTGTGTTCAAAATATTTTATAAACATTTAAAAAATAATTCAAATGGAAAAAAGTTATACATACATTGGTTTTGACTACTGGTTATTCTAATGGAAAGTATGAAAGCAAACATTAAATAATATGGGAATTATACATTCATATTATAGGTTGTTTCTCCATCAAGAGAGTGTGTTTTTAAAAGTTATATCACAGAGAAATGCTTATTTTATAATATTACAGTTAATCAGAATTCAAAAGATTCAAATTCCATTCTTAAAAACGTGTGTGTGTATATATACATACATATGTATATATACACACACACATATATACACATATTTTAATATGTGCCAAAATGCTTGACAGAGGGACACCCAGGTGGCTCAGTCAGTTAAATGTCTGCCTTCGGCTCAGGTCATGATCTCAGGGTCCTGGGATCAAGCCCTGCATCAAGCTCTCTGCTCAGCAGGGAGCCTGCTTCTTTCTCTGCTTGTGCATGCCCTCTCTCTCTGACAAACAAATAAATAAAATCTTAAAAAAATTAAAATGCTTAGGAGGATGTAAATTTTAGCAGGGCAATTTTGACACATTGTGAAGAAATTTCAAAATTATGAAAACTATTTGAAATGTAATGAGCTGCCAATTAAAGGGATGATTTCCCCCACTCAGAAGTTACTCCAACAAAACTCATTTCTTAACAACAGGAGCTATGGAGAAGATTCATATGTGAAGTGGAGGTTTTGACTGGAAGACCCTCTTTCTAATATTCTGGCCGATCTATAACAGTGCTACTATAATGATACTGAGTCTGGCTTGCTCTGTTTTTGCCTGTTTAGGCAATTAATACAGTGCCAATCAATTTAATTTATTTATTCACATATTTCATTATAAAGACAGTTGTAAATCTCATTCTCCTCAGACACATCACTTCTCATTTACTCAACAACGTGTACTAAAGACTTTGTGCCAGGCACTATTCAATGCAAAGGGGATACCAAGATTAATAAAACTATGATTTGATACAGTTGTTGCCTTTGATGGAGTATAGAGTCTGTCAATAATCTATTCCAAAAATTATTTCTAGTCATTCAAAAGCTTAAACATAAAGGGAAATATCACTTATATGGAAAGAATGTCCCCACCTTACAGATCAGTATTCAAGAGATAATGTTATGCAGACTTACTGCAGTGCTCACACAATTTCTGTGCTGTTTATTGCTATGGCATTTCGCACCTGTCATTTCCAATCATTCTCTCTCGTCTCTGACTCTATCTTAGTCACTGTTGAGTTGCAGTTTGGTCCCATGATTATTTGCTTTTCTAGAATTTTTTCTATAATTTCTTAAAGTTAAGGCATTTTAGCATGTAAGATATTCAAGGCTTTGACTAAAAATGCTCATAATACGCATTATTTATGAATTAAAGTTACTTGAAACTTATTCAATTCATGTAAGTATATGGTACCTTAAGGCCAACCAGATTCATACAGTCCATAAATCACAAACTTTTTCTTAAATTGTATAAGTAAATGAAAACTAAGAAACTCACACCCAACTACATGTCCCTGCTGTTGTCAATAGTTAAAAACTGCCAGATGTGCTTTGCAGGGGCAAGTTGGGGCTGGTGGGAAGTTGAAGTTGGCACCAGTGTGAACTATGTACTCAGAAGGGCCCAAACTGGGGCTGTATCTGGAGTGGGCAGTGAGTAGTAGTAGCAGCTGCTGCAGTCACACTGCGCACATTCTCCCTGCACTCCACCCCAGCCATCTGGATCCCAGAGGCCAAGGGAAATCAGCCTCTTCCCCCTCTGATCCCCTTCCAGCTTTGTCTTTATGTTCACACAATACAGAGGATGCCACAAAGGAAGACCCAACTCTGCCCATAATTTGGCGTGGGCTCCTGATGGTGCAGGAGCAAGTGTGTCCTTCCTTTCTCTCCAGTAACCCTAAAGTTGATTAACCCCAAATAACCTCAAACTCTGATACCCATCACCTGTCCTCTCCCACGTGAAGCCCTTTTCATAGAGTTAGTGGCGGGCTGACTGGTATTACGGTAACAAGATGCTCTATCCTGAGTGAGACTGCCCAAGTTGGGTTCCTGCTCTGCTACTTTTTCACTCTGGCAGTTTGTGATCCCCCAGGAGCTTCTGTTTGGTTTCGTCATCTTTAACGTGGAGGAAATGGTACCTAATTTAAAGAATTGTTATGGGAATTAAATGAGGTCTACTGTATGTAAAGAATTGAGCAGAGCAGGAGGCCAGAGTAATCTCTAGATAAATGATGCCTCCCATTCCCTTCTATCTATATATAGCAAATGTACCAAAGCTTCCCTAAAGCTCAGCTGGAGATAGTTATGCTAGATCACTAACTGCTTGCACATTCATTGGAGAGAATAAGCACATGAAACTAGGAAATCTAAATCTTGAGGAAATATGTCTGAGAAGTTTTTGTGGAGAGATCAGATGCAATGAATTTTGCCATATTGGTCTGGTGACAGGAATCAATTTTATATCATGACTTAATGAACTCTCAAAACTTCAGAATATATAAATTTAAATATTTTTTAATCAATCAAGCTCATTAATAACCCATTTTTATGCTTACAAGTATTGGGTCATTTGCATGAGAAAGCTTTTTCTAAATGAGTTTTTTTTTTACCTCATATAATAGAGTTTTTAGAGGGGGAAATTCAATAACAGTCCATGAACATTAAGCAGAAGAATGAGAGTTGACAATAATAAGACTCTCACTGAATGAAAAAGTCCTCATCAAGAGGAAAGACAGTATACCAGTCCATTTAAAATTTCCTACTATTGTTTGAGCAATTATAATTTTTAGATATTCCTAAAAATTGTTATTCACATTAAAACAAGTAGGAAGAAATGTTTTATTACCAGACTTAGCATATCTAAGTTAATCATAAGTTAACCATACATAAAGAAATATTAGTCTTTATTAGCATATATTTTGAAGCATAGTTTAAAGGATCACAATACAAATAGGTTAGAAGTAAAAACAAATAAACAAATAAAAATACAAAACTTCAAAGGATAGCCACCTCAGAAAGATTCTTCAATTACTCTAGTGTTTTATGACCCTTAGGTCAACATCATAAAATCTGAAGGAAAATCTGTAAATGCTTTAAGTAACTCTAAGAATCCCTTCTTTCTTTCTTTCTTTCTTTCTTTCTTTCTTTCTTTCTCTCTCTCTTTCTTTCTTTCTTTCTTTCTTTGACAGAGAGAGCACAAGCAGAGGAGTGGCAGGCTGAAGGAGGAGGGAAAGCAGGCTCCCCCACTGAGCAGAGTGCCACATTCCATGTCTCCATTTTTATTTTCTTCATATTACTCAATTTCACTTAATATATCTTTTTAAAAAATAATTTATTTAATTATTTGAGAGAGTGTGTGCACAAGCGGGTTGGGACTGACACAGAGAGAGAGAGAGAGGAAGCCGACTTCCTTCTGAGCAGAGAGCCCACCTCAGGGCTCTATCCAGGACACTGGGATCATGACCTGAGTCACACAGGTACCCCTCTAAGAATCATTTCTTTCCTTCAGTAATAGAAAAAAAAGTGGCATTTACAATGAATAATAAAGCAATGTGTTTACCTGCATGGGTGGTTGGTTTATTGAAGTTTGATTAACTCTGGTCAGAAAGTTTATAAAACATTTAAGAAAATGTGAAATTTTCCATTTATATTAAGATCAAAATAAAATTTCAACAATAATGCTAAAATGATGATTTACTTTTCATGTCACTTTAAATTTTGAGTTCATTTTAAATACAAAACCCTAGAGAGTGAAGACATTTTGGAAACCCCACAGAAATAATTGGAGAGAGATTGATTCTATCAGGAAGAAGTAGATTTTTTGAAGAAGTCATCTAGCAAATGCCTACAGGTCAATTGGACATTCCTACCAAAAACATAGATATAATAATAGCAGCACAGTTTTCTAAATGTAGAAAATCCTATAAGGTGGGTTTTCTATTCTATTCCATGTCATATGCTTTAAATAACCAAATGAGTTAAAAAAAAAATAGGATCATGGGAATACTAAGATCACAGAAATATCCCCTATCAATTTAATTACTTCATAGGCAACACCCACATTTAAGTATTAAGTATTAATAATTGCTTATTAATACTTATGCCTTAAGTACTTAGAACAAATTTAAGTATTTTATTATTAAGTGTTAAGTATTAATGTGTATTTAAGACAAATTTAAGTATTTAAAAAAGGAAAAGAAAAAAGTCATGAAATACACTAGTTCAATGTTTACAAATTGCAGTGACATTTTGTACTTTTGTCTCTTCCACAAATAATTATTTTGTATCAAAGCCAAAGTGCCCCTTTAAACAATACTCAAACATTCTTCCTATTAATTTTAGACTGAATTTCAAAGTCATTACCATGGTCTATAAAACATTACATGGTATGTCCCCTAACCCTTTTCCTTCTGTCATCCCTCTCACTCCACTCTTGTCATTCTGGCCTCTGTTGTTCACAGAACAATTGTTCTTCCATTTGTCTCAAAGCATTTGGACTTGATATGTCATAGGACATTCTCCAGATACATGCATGGTGTTCTCCAAATTCATACAAATCTGCATGCAAATGCATCCTATTCAAAGAGATTTTCCCTGCCTTCTGCCCACTCTGTCTAGAGCAGCCATCCACATTCTGCATTCGATTTCATTGTCTTATCCATCTTCTCTGCCTAACATTTTTTCACTAGCTATCTGCAAATTATATATATAATATTTTTGACCTCTAAATCTTCCAGTAAGGTCCATTAAGGTAAATTCAAAGTTATTTTGTTAAATGAAGGTTGAAAAACCAATTACTACATATTGATTTTAATTTTTATCATTCTATTTTAATGAGAGATTGCCTTTATTAATCTGTTTCAGGAGTTTATCCTTAGACAAAGCTTCACATTATTTTTACTTTTTGGTAACTAATAAATACACTTGCATAAAAGCATTTTAGAATTTAGAAATGATAAGTGTTGAGGCTTTCCCTTCTCTATTCAATATTTAATCATATTTCAGAATGTGGTTTTTTTTTAAGCCTGTGTCTTCATGTCTTACCAGTTATATAAATGACTTAAATATAGTAACAATCTCTTTAATTGAATTACTCAAGACTGAATCAGTCAAAACTCAGGAGACTTCGTAATTTCACGCCCAAGCTAAACTGTATTATGCTTTGCTTAATGTAGCTAAGAATTTGGTGATCTTGGTTAATTATGACTATTTATTATACTAATTACAAACATTGATTTAAAGTGACTTGGGTGTGATTTTTGAAGCAGTTCTTTTCCAGTATATTGCTTCTTTAAATGCTATTAAATTCCAGCATCTCAATGTTTATTTCATTTACTCCGAGTTATTCAAACTTGCATGATTAAAAGTTTTGTAGTATAGAGGTATAAAAATATTTTTTTCTTTGCAAGATAGAAAAATATTAAAAGATGAGGCATTATCTATATTATAGATTTTATTTATTTGTTTGTTTGAGAGAGAAAGAGAGAGTACAGGAGGGGCAGAGGGAGAGAGAAAATCTTAAGCAGGTTCCATGCTCAGCATGGAGCCCCACCGGGGGCTTAATCTCAGTACCATGAGATCATGACCTGAGCTGAAATCAAGAGTCAGACCCTTAACAGACTGAGAGCCATTAGCAATGTCTATATCATAAAGTTCCTAACATACTTCATATGTTATCAAAGTTCACAATATCAGTTAATCTCCTTTGGAAAATTACATTTCAAAAAGACACATAAATAGTTGAAAAGACGCTTTTAGCTAAGCTATTTATGTAAGTGATAAGTTACAAAATACTGACATCAAAATGTTATATTGCATACCTAATGAAAAAGACTAATTATTCATATTGATTTAAGATATAGTACCTAATTGTAGTGGGGCTTTCTACTTTTAAAAAATGTTTCTCATAACAAAATCAATATAGGATTTTAAAAGACACTTTGCCCAATATGTGGCATTCTCAAGGTGCTCTCTGTAACGGTTACACCATTTCTCTCTTGGTTCTACTGAAGAGTTGTTTACGGACTGTTAATTCTTTGAAGTACCATAGTACAGTTGATGTTCTGTAATTAATAGTCTAAGTGACAATTACACCGCAAAGACAAAAATAACATGAACAAATTAACATTATATATTTAGCTTCTAGGGTCTTTTATCTTTTAAAATATGCAAACTAACAAAAAATCAAGTTGAAATTAATGTTTTTGAAGGGCAGAAATATAAATATATACAGATATGTATAATCTACCACTTCCCAGGGAGGAAGACTGGGTTTACATCAAAGATTTAGGGAATTTAGGGATAGATATCATAATTAAGTTTGACCATTGAATGCAGCGTGCATCCCACTTGCCCACTTCTTGAATGGAAATGATTATTGCATTTTTCCTATGCCTTTGGTGTATGGGAGTCAGAAACCTTTTTTCTTTAGTTCACATGTCTTCAGATCAAGAATAAATGCAACAAAGAAAGGAGCCCAAGGAGCCCTTCAGTGCCTGGATCTAATTTAACTTTCAAGTTCCTACCCAACAAACTTGAGACTGTTGCTCTATTGAGGTGAAACTTTTGTTTGCATATGGAAGAAACAGTGTATATTTCATGTGAAAGGAAACATTTGTTATCAAAGGAAAGAATGTGGCTACCTAAAAATTACCTACAAATACTGTGGTACACTTCTTATGCAAAAGATGTCTATGCTCCCTCCCCTCCCCTTATACCTGCCCCATCTTGAGCTTGAAAGTTTTGTCCCCACTTTGACCAAAAAAGTGACAGGACATAAATTCCAATGCTAGGTCACAAAGGGCCATAAAATTTCTGTGTGTTTCACAAGAAAACTCATTCTTAGGGCCTAAAGCCACTACTCTATGACAATATCAACTGGAGAGAACACATATAGGCATTCTGATAAATAGTTCCAGATGAAGCCAGCCTTTGCCTCATAAATTTTATTAGATGCTAAACAATGTGAATTTCCCATTGTTGAGGACTGGATTTTTCTAGCAGACCGTAAAGTTCCTTGCAGGGCACCTTGATCCTTTCAAGGATTCTTGAAAACTTTATGTGGACAAATGTGAATTAACTTTTTCCCTAGGGCAAGTTTAACCTTATTTTTCTTGGGTCTCTACTAAAGTAGAGTTTCACGACTATCCCCAGAGAATTCTAATTTCCAACTGTTCCAAACTTGAATGTCCCCTAGTCCTGTAGGGATTCTTGGAAACATTTACATTTCCTCCATCGTTCTTTGATTGGCCTCATGTATTTTAACCAGTGTCTAGAGAAGACTTTTGCAGTTTTCTGAAGCACGTTAATCGCCTTTTTCTGCAGTTGTAATGCCTAGCAAATCACAGTGGCTTCAGCATCTTCTAACTCCAGTCTCTCCTCAATTCAGCAAGGTTTCCAGCCTCTTCTTAGGGTTTCCCCTCCCTGTAAAAGCGAATCAATGTGAGTTTGCTCCTTGGTGAGTCAGAAACTGCATCAGGTTGAGTTGTCTCACAAAGAAAACATTATTTTTCTCTTTTTCTTTTTAGTTTTATTTATTCATTTGTCAGAGAGAGAGAGAGCAAGCACACATGCACAAGCAGGGAGAGCTGCAGGCTCCCAGCAGAGCAAGGAGGCTGACGTGGGACAGGTTCCCAGGACACTGAGATCATGACCTGAGCTGAAGGCAGACAGTTAACAAAATGAACCACACAAGGGTCCCACAAAGAAAACTTTTGTTTGCAAAAAATAAGGAGATCAAGAGAACGACTTCCAAAGCTGTGACTCCCTGAACTAAGGTAGATGGCTTCCTTTTGTTTAGGATTAGGAGGAATAGTTATATAGGGAATCCTTGTTTTTTGATGTCTAGGTGGGCTTAAGTTCGCAACATGCACCTTAAGGAAACATGCCATATGCATATATTGTATGTTATGTAAATGAGGCTTGTGCTCCTCTATGGGTGGAGATTTTAGCATTATAATGAGGTAAAGGTAGTTCTTGACCATTCTGGAGGTTACTCCATGGATCATGTGGATATACACAAATGTGGAATGACACTCAAACTGATCTGGGTGATCTAGGCAGACTGGAGGTCTTGTCAGGGCAGTCGCTATCACTCAAGGGATGGTTTCAGTTTCCATTTGCCTGAGTTAAGTGATAGGTGGAAAGAAGAGCTTAAGGAAAAATGTGGGACAAACGTTGGTGAATATATGCAGGTGGGCAGTAAAAGTCCGGCCTTGAGGTCTATCTGGTGACCCTTGCACAGTGGACTGGAAAATGCTTCCAGGCAGATATTCAGGGCCATTGTGGGGCTCACCTCACTTGTCTCCTCTCTGTCAGAGATTATAGTCTTATGTTTTCAAATATATGAAAACAAGTTATTTCATATAATTAGTCCAGTTTGCCAATTATTTACAGTAGGAGTGTAAGTTCAATCAGTTATTCTCTCATGACTGAAAGTAGAAGTCTCCATTTGAATTTAATAATTATCTACCATAGGCACAGAGGTCTGCATAAAGGAGGAATACCCACCCCCTAAATACATGAAATTATATAACCAATAGACTGATACCAAAATTTTTGAAAATATTGTTATACACACTTTATTCTTTGTCAAAGAAAAGTGCCAATAAAACTACTGGAAACAAACATCATGTTATATATTACTACAATACCCTTACAGATTCCAATAATTTTAGAAGTCTGACATATTTATATTTTTATAAAGATATTAATGTGAAATCTAAAACTCAATCCCTACCCTTGGACTATATTTAACGTAAGGCTTAAATTGAAAATTTAAACTGCAGAATATCATTTGGTGTTACAAACTCAAAGAAAGGAAAGCTGTATGGCTAAAGAAGTTTCTCTACTTAAAAACCAAGGGAAGAGCTAGAGGGGGAAAAGATTTTGTAAAGTTAAGACACAATTTTAGGCTAACTCATAATGATCTTTCTCCCTTTCAGTAATAAAATAACATTTCACATCTATGCATAAGCATCCGTGCTCTTCACTTTGATATGAGCGATTTCTGAGGGCAACATTTATCACATTTGCATAGGTAGAGTGGGAAAGCCTGTCAAAAATAATGCCAAACAGAAATATAAACAGAAGTTCAGCTCACAAATTGCACAAGTGTTTTTTTTTTTTATATTTAGTTAGTATGCCACAAAGTGATCAAAGCCATTGTGTGTTCCTATAGAAAGACTGATAAATTCTCTATTTAAAATGATAAGTTACAAAAAGGTAGATATGTATTTTCCTGAGTAAACTCTTGATGATTTCCACAAGACACTGCTCTTCACTTTCACCTTTTCCCCCTCCCCCAACTACTTTTAACAAGTTTGATTTTTATTTTTTTCATTTCTTGGTGCCCTAATTTTTGCACCTCTATTTGTAATTCTTCACTGATTTAGTTAACCCCAAATAGCACTCCTAATTGAGTTGTCAGAGCCAACAGCTGACTAACAGCTATGAAAACCAAATAGAGAAGTCTTACTATGGTAAAATATGTAGTACTTTCCCTAACTCAGGAACGTTGTCTACAACAAATTCCATATGCAATTGTTTGACTGACTGTTCTAGGAATTGCAGGCACACATTGATCAGAGTATTTTGTTCAATATCTTAAAAGTAATTACACCAATTGGACTGAATCTTTTGTTAGTGCACAACATGCAGAGTAACAGTGATAAAAGGCAATTGGCCACTCTAAATTTAATGTGTGCTTTATTATTTAAACCATGTAGCACTTTTCTTTTGAAATGTATATTCCAAACTTCAACTATCAGTAATGATTATGATCTCATGAGACCCAGAAGAAATAAGAAATTTGCTCCAGATCCAAAGAGAAATTTAAAGACTGACATGAAATTCGAATAGAGCAAGGCATTAGCATTTACAAAGAAAGCTGTTTTTCAATATGTATATTTTAGCAAATTTATATGCAACCATCATAAAATGAAACACGAGGTTCTTATCTGCTAGAGTAAGGAAAATCAATTTTGGGCTTTAGAGCCAAAATACTTTCCTATGAACTGATAAATAGTTCTCCCCATCTAACCACCACTCACCCTTTAAAAATATAATAAATACAATTAATGCCACTGTTATTGTTATTGCTAACACGGCAACTATTCTTTTTTACATTGTTTTGTTGTTGCTGTAGTGAACTATTTCCACGTGTGAAGGATTTACAGTAAGAGGCGATACAGTACAACAGTGAAGAGCACATGCGCTGAATCCAGACGGGATTCAAATCTTGGTTTTGACATTTACTAGCTGTGTGATCTTGGGCATATCTTACTTAACCTCTTGGTACCTCAGTTTCTCATCTGGAAAAAAAAAAAAAAAAGCAAAAATTAGAAGAAGAAAAAAAAAAAAAAGATATTATCACCCCGTATCTACCTCATTGGGTTTTCCAGAAAGGATGCATTTATAAATCTGAGCAAAGTGCTCGGAACAGCACCTGTAAACGCTAAGCACCGTGAGAGTTTGCTTCTAACATCATTATGGGGATGACGCTGTTTCTATAACCATTCTGATGAAGAACAACCAGAGTTCTAGCCTGCTTTGTCATGATTACTGACGAAGATGCCACTGAAAAAGAATTCGGGAGCATCCCGACAGGGCCAGCGGATTTCAAGAGGCGACGATCAACGCGCAAGATCCACGCTCGCAACCCCGGGCCTGGCGCCGGGCAGGGGCGCGGCACTCGATTTCCTTCCCTGCCTCCGCCGTCCCCCTGGCGCGCATGCTCAGTCCTGCTCGGCCCTTGCCTTTGATTTATTTTTTTCTGGGCGGCCGCGGCGACCCGGGACTGGCTCGGGGATGGGAAGCGAAGCCCCCGGAGCTGCGGCAGCGGCGGCGCTGTGAGGAGCAGCCAGGGGGAGGCAGCTGCGGCTCGTCGGTGAGTATCTGGGAAGCGCTGCCATGGCGTTTCGTAAGAAGAGCACCAAGAACCCCCCAGTCCTGAGCCACGAATTCATCCTGCAGAATCATGCGGACCTCGTCGCCTGTGTGGGGATGTTCTTCGTGCTGGGGCTTATGTTCGAGGGAACGGCCGAAGCATCTATCGTTTTTATTACTCTTCAGCACAGTGTTACCTTTCCTGCAGCAGAAGAGCGAGCCACAGAATCAAAGTTCCTTTACTATTACGGCATCAAAGATTTGGCCACGGTTTTCTTCTACATGCTAGTGGCAATCATCATTCACGCCACAATTCAGGAGTATGTGTTGGATAAAATTAACAGGCGAATGCAGTTCCCCAAAGCGAAACAAAGCAAATTTAATGAATCTGGCCAGTTTAGTGTATTCTACCTGGTTTCTTGTATTTGGGGCACATTCATTCTAATTTCTGAAAACTGTCTGTCAGACCCAACTCTCTTATGGAGGGCTCATCCCCATAATATGATGACCTTCCAAATGAAGTTTTTCTACATATCACAGTTGGCTTACTGGTTTCATGCCTTTCCTGAACTCTATTTCCAGAGAATCAAAAAGCAAGATATCCCTCGTCAACTTGTCTACATTGGCCTTCACCTCTTTCACATCGCTGGAGCTTACCTCTTGTACTTGAATCATCTGGGACTTGTTCTTTTGATGATGCACTACTTTGTTGAGTTACTTTCTCACATTTGTGACCTGTTTTATTTTAGTGATGAAAAGTACCAGAAAGAGTTTTCTCTGTGGGCAATTGTGTTTATTTTGGGTCGACTAGTGACTTTAATTGTGTCTGTGGTGACTGTTGGCTTTCACCTAGCTGGAGGGCAGAATCGGAATCCAGATGCTGTTGGTGGAAATGTAAATGTGTTAGCAGCTAAAATTGCTGTTCTTTCATCCAGTTGCACCATCCAAGCGTACATAACATGGAATTTATTTAATGTCCAGCTTCAGAGGTGGATGGAGGAAGACACTACTCTTCAGGCCCCCGTTGTGAAGAAGAAACGGACTAAAGGGAGGTCTTCTAGAAAAGGAACAGAAAATGGTGTAGCAACTTCAAATAGAGTAGACTCTCCGCATAAAAGGAAAGAGAAATCTTCATAATGAATTACACGCTAATTGATTACTGTCCCCAAAGAAGTCTGCTCTTTACTATAAGATACCTTTGTGTGCTACAGATTTTTCTGTTCTTCAAAATAGTTTGTGCTGTCTTTGATTTCTGTTATTGTACTGTGTAATGTATTTTTTAAAGGCACTTGAGGGGAGGATGCTTATCATGAGTGGGGAAAAAAATTGATATAGACTAAGCAACATCAAACGGTTCAGGGATGACCACCATATTTTGTTTTGTTATTTCGAACATTTTTCCTAATAATTTGTAGATAGAACTGAAAAATTCCACATATCAGTGACACAATTTCTTGCTCCTGTCAATCTTTTATACCATTAGCAAGGTGGTCTGATATAGCAATGTCACATTTTTTAATGTTCTCTTTTAGGATAAAATGGACATATTATAAAGGTGGAATTCAACTTCATTACGTTTTCAGTATTCTCTAATTCTTAGAATTTTTAAACTTTTGTTTTTTTTTTAGAACTTACAACTGAAGAAAAGATTTGTAAAAGCACCAAAATAATGATGTGTTTTATATGTAGTGTTGTTATTATTACATCCCCATTAAAATATTAATGGGTAATCTGTAGAGATTTATGACCATATATTGAATCAAAATATCATGAATTAATATAAAAGTGTTATTGAAGAGGTAAAATCATTCTTGTCCATTTAAACACTTGTAAACTAGCAATCAAAAAAAATTAAATACTTACGTAAAAGGAAATCAGACAGTCTTTTTTGCTATGTTTATTAAAAATTATTCTTAATGAAGCTTGTTATAAGTTTGGTATCCTCAGCAACTTGGGAAAAATATTATTTAACCTGCAAATCATTTTGAAAAACAATGCTTAGTTGATTTATAGCTATAAAAAGAAGGTCAGCTAATTACACACGGAAAAAACTTAACACATTAACCTAAAGTACTTTGAAAATCAGGTGGATAGTCTTATGAAAGGTCTGTCAAAAATACTGTTATAATTATAGTGCTGCTTTCATCTTTAATTGGGGAAACATTCATCTGTATGAGCCCTATTTTGGATATGTATGTATACTAAGGTATACGTGGATATATAGGTATATAGATAGTATCTTTATTGAAGCCAATAGAAAGGATGGGTGTAGTGGGTGAGTATTTTATTTATCTCCTTTTCTCAACCTTCATTTTGATTTCATTTCCATAATGTGAGTGTTTATACTTTTTTCAGGAGACAGTGCTTGAAAAATATGCTAGAATAAGGCCATTATTTCCCATTCATCTGTTTTCTCACACTGTGCCTCTCATCTCTGCTTTTGATAGCCTTCTATTTGGTTTGTTGTGGGTAATTCAGCTTTTCCAGTCATGGGGGGGTGGCGGGGGCATGGTCCTTGAAAATTAAATTTAGTATACTTGTATTGTAGACTAAAGACAGAAGAGCCAGTCTTGGCCAAGTTTTCTTTTCTCTTTGGTTTGAGTAGTGCACAACAAAGCAAGATTGTTTTCTTTTTAGACTATAGAATCCATTATCCTTCTTTTCTTTCCTGCTTCAGTTGCCTAAGGCTGTCTTGTTGGAAGCACATGCCCTGAGGCCCAAATTATAAGAACACCACTTTAACCAACCATTGTGCAACTGTAAAAGAAGGATTTTCAACTTCTCATGTGAGAATGGTCTTTCGCATTTCCTCACTTCTAAAGAATTCTAGCCCGTTACTTGTAACTCCACTCCTGGTAACAAATTTCTTATCCATTTTATACTTCATCTGAAAGTAAGTACAGGCCCAACTCAAATTGGTAAATGATTACAAGAAAATCACTATCTTATGTGACAACTTCAAAGAATTAAACTGGGTTTAACATTAAATAGGATTAGAGCCTGGATGGATTTTCTTGGCTTTGTCCCTCTCAGATTAACTTTCTGCTTGGTAGCATATGGTAATAGCTGTTCTAGACTTTATACCTATACACTACATGGTAGAGAGGAAGGGAGAAAACCAGATTTCTAGAATTCAGCATACTGAGATTTACCTTTAGTGAACTCCTATGATAGAGGGGTATACTGGATTGGTTGGTCAAGTTAGGCTGTATGCTTCACCTGTGGAAAAAGGCAAAGAATATTTCTTGTAAGATGCAGATTCATGAAAGGTAGCACAGTTATTGAAAGAGAAAGGGGGAAGGATGCTGTGTACATCTCAACTATTCATAAAAATTAAATAAGAGTTGCCAGAATATAAACGTATGCCAAATAAATTATGAAAACAGTGCTGCCAATGACATTCAGCAATACAAATTAAGTCCCTCTTTAATATACACTCCAAAAAAATATAATCATGCTATAGTAGATCTTAGTGCAATAATTGGTTTCTGTTAAAATGGACCACATGAAAAACTAAATTCCCTTTATGATTACTCAAGGTGTTATTAAAGCAGGCATTCATTAACCTTATGAAAACTCAAATAACTAATTAATCACCAAAAGTTGCATAGGTCATAAAGGTATGTCTAATATTTGAATTTGAAGATTCTGCTTCAAATTCAAATATCAATCAATTCAATGATTGCCAAACTTTATTCTTTAAAATAAGTCTACAGGTATAGATTTCCTAGGAAGTATTCAAAGTCAATTTTCTTTAAAAAAAAAAAAAATTACTCTAGCACTTAACTAAAAGTATATCTTATTTTTCTTAAATAGTGTAAATGTGTTTCTCAATCTATATATCTCATAAAAGATAAGTTTTAGACCCTATTATTTTCCTGGTGATCAGTGTAATTCTCCATTTCATTTCAATAAAGAAAAAAAAAAACCTTGTAAATATTTCTTCATTTATCTATAAATATGTATAGCCAATAGTATATTAACCTGGAATAGATTCAAGAAGGTTACTTACAACATTAATAATTTAAAGATATCTTGAAGAAAGGATATATTCTGATATTATTTTAATTTAGAAAAACAAGGGTAAAATTTTAATTTCTCACTTAATCAGACTAAATGAGAACAGTTTAGAAAAGTAATAGAAGACTTACCACTGATGCTCTTTACTGGACATGACATATGGGAGTAGTTCGTGAGAGGAAGTTCCTACAGGGGAAGCAAGCTGGAGAATGTGGCCTGTGCAGTGGGCTGGGACTCGGGGAGTTTTGTTATGGCAGAGAATGCCTCTTGTGAGCCTAGACCATTGTAATCTGGAGACAAAGGATACCTGGCATGGCAGGGATGATAGACAGTATGAGTGAGTATATGGAGGTAATTGAGGTTTAATGACACATCAGATTACCAGAGAATTCACACACTCCCATCTCCTGAATTTCTCTCGAAATAGAGTGTTTTTGTTTTTGTTTTTGTTTTCACTGCCATCTTTCAATCAAACCTATATTCTGGGAGGAACTACCCAAACTCAATTAAAAATGCAAATTCCTATCAACTATGTAGAAACATTATAAATCCATCATTAAAAAAATCACACATGTCTAAGTATTAAATTGGAATTTTCCTCATGATTTTACAATCATATGACTAAGTTTTACCTTCTAAATCCCTGTGAACAAATCCTTTTAGGGTCCTGCACCACATGGAATTTTAAAATATTTAATAACTACGAAAGAAGTCAAATGTTAAGATATCTCCAAAGTCATTCACCTTCTTCTTCCTCAGTACTGGTCACGTGTTTTGGGCTACTGCATTGGGTCAGCTTCATCTTTTATCAGCAATGCTAGTACATCATTACTGTGACATTAGTTTAACTCTGTTCATTTTTAAATACAAGCAGACTTTTAACACACATCAAATTCTACTTTTACTTCCTACATTTCAGTTGTATTGCTATAAATTTGGCAAAGAAAGGTAATAATATGATTATAAATAATGGTCAATAAAATAAATTATGGCTGTCCTTGCTGTGGTCCTTAGAGTTGTGTGAACTTCGGAAAACACTTAAACATTCTAAGTATTGGATTGCATATCTCTAAAACGACAAAGATTTATCTCAAAAGCCTCTTTGAAGATTGAAAATATATGTACATACAGTATCATAAACTGCAGGTGCATAGGCTAGTTCACATGTTGACTATATATATAATGTGTATATATATATATATATATGCCCACTTATGTATGTAGTCTCATTTTTATACACACACACACATATACTTATGTACATAGTTTCATTTAACATATATGCATGTATGCACATACATAAGTAATTTCCCCTATACATTTACTTGTTTATTTTTTAATTTATTTTTGATGTATTTTAAGATTTTATTTATTTATTTGACAGAAAGAGCGCAAGCAGGGGGAGCAACAGGCAGAGGGAAAGAGAAAAGCAGGTTCCCTACTGAGCTCCATCCCAGGACCCTGGGGTCATAACCTGAGCTGAAGGCAGACACTTAACTGTCTGAATCACCCAGGTGCCCCACTTGTTTATTTCTTAATAGACTTTAATTTTTAGAGAAGTCTTAAGTTCATAGCAAAATTGAGCAGAAAATACAGAGTCCCCATATTACTCCTAAGTCCCTCCCTAACTTCCCTATTATTAATATATCCACTAATTTAGCATCATAAAAAATAGTCCCATTGCCTAAAAGTCCTCTGTGCTCCACCTATTCTTCCTTCTCTCCCCTATTCATTTTTTAAATAAAGATTTTACTTATTTATTTGACAGACAGAAGTCACAAGTAGGCAGAGAGGCAGCCAGAGAGAGAGAGGGAAGCCAGCTCCCTGCTGAGCAGAGATCCCAATGCGGGGGCTCCATCCCAGGACCCTGGGATCATGACTTGAGCCGAAGGCAGGGGCTTAACCCACTGAGCCACCCAGGAGCCCCTTCCCTATTCATTTTTGAACACTATACAGATGTACGGCATTGAGTTTTCCCTTATGTCTTAGCAAGAGGCAATGGAAAAGTGTGATAGTTCAAGTATAGTTCAAGAGCTCCACCTCTGTATTTAGCTGATATTTTGTAAGGGATCCTTTCCCAAATGTATGAATTATTTTGACTAAATAACGCACATCATAAATACATACACAACTATATTTAAAATGTCTAGAAACTGTCTTTTGAGTAAATGTTCACTTAAAGAGTTACTAAATTCTTAGTAACCATGAACTATTTTTCTGACAAATGATGGAAAACATGAATGATTTCATGTAAAAACTTTTGATATATATAAATTCTGAATATAGGTCTTTATACTGAAAGCACTTGAAAACATTGGTCTAGATAAATTCATTACCAATAAAAATTCAGTTCATAGCATATTCGAATTACATTTCAGACTAAGTAAATGAGCTAAGCATTTATTTAGGAAAATCCAAGAGCATCAACAACCGTTTTAGTAGTTATGAGTACTAGACAACAAGCTCCTTTGGTGTCAAGTAATATATTTTTTCTTTGGCATTTCACTCTCATTAACTAACATAGTGTCTCTTAGTAGTTTCTCGGAATTTGTCGAACTCAGTTGAAATAACCTTTTATTTCATAATTAAATAAGGAAGCAATATTTAGTATGACATTCCTTTGCTATCTTTTTAAATATTGACTTCCTTTCTCTTTTATACCCTTTTCCAGTTTGAAGTATTAATTATTAATTATTGCTGGTTTCCCATACCAGTCTGAAGTCTGGGATTGTGAGTTTTTTTATTTGTTTGTTTGTTTTTTGTTTTGTTTTGCTTTAAGATATTTATTTATTTATTTATTTATTTATTTATTTTAAGTGGGTTCCATGCCCAATGTGGGGCTTGACCTCACAATCTTGAAATTAAGAGTCCCATGCTCTACTGACTGAACCAACCAGGTGCCCCAAGTCTTTAAATTACTAAGGTAAACTTAACATCTAGTACAATACCTAATACAGTGGATGCACACAGTTAAAAATGTGTTCACTGACAATGAACTCGATCTGTGGCAGAGTATACATTATTTACTGGGCTACCTATATCTTACAAAAACTAACATATGTAAACTTTGATATTTTGTTTTTAAGCTACTTAAATGAAAGCTGTGGTTCCAAACATTGGACTTTTCTTTGAAAATATCTGAGAGTCCTGCAGCATCAACCTAATGATGCTTGTGATTTGCCAAACTCTGAAACTTCAGTGCTTTTTCTAGGAATTAAGCTGGTACGGCTTCCAAATATGAAGCTACTCTAAAAATCTTCAATATATGAATCAGGATTTTATTTTTAATGTGCACATGAATAAAAGATATGATATTTGATCCACATCCTGAAAAGCAGTTTTGTAATGCTAAAGAACAAGAAGAACAATGCTATTTAAAATGATGAAAACAACTAAGGCAAGGACCCATCACAGAAGCCAAACCTGAGTAATGGTTGATGCCATAGGCCAAAAAAAAAAAAAAAAAAAAAGTAAACAATGTCATGGAACCCAAAATGAAAGTATAATAAGAGAATGAAGATATCAGTTTTAGCCAATACTATTGATCAATCAAGTTTCTTAAGATTAGAAATAACAAAGCCTGCACTAGGCAACATTTAGGTCACTGGAGACAATGGCAAGATCAGTTTCAGTGGAATTATGGGATGAGAGGAGCCCTAGTGGAATGGATTAAAGAGAGAATAGGGGGTAAGGATGTGTAATATGCCAACACAAATACTTTTTGTAACGAATGTCTCTGTGAAGAACAGAGGAGAGGAAAAGAATAATATATCCTCTTATGCAATAAGCAAAGATGGACATGGAGTTAAGAGTTGGTTTTGTTGTTATTTTTGTAATTCTTTTTAGGTTGAAATATATTAGGAATATCTATATATTTGTATGCTGAAAAAGATATGACAGAATGGAGGATGACAGCTGCAAGAGAAAAGCCCAGTTACATGAGTCCACCAAAGAAATGTATATACAAATATGCTTTCCTGATCACTTTTAATCTCCAGTTTGCATATTTTCAGGCAACCTTTGAAACATCTGTATACAACAGACACGTAAGGAGATGTATATATCTCCTTGACTTTATTCTATATTATTGCATTATAGTAGGTATTAGATTTAACATTATGACCATTAAAATCTGAGCGGTGGTAGTAGTATAAACGTTTTTAAGGGATGGTGTTAGTTGATCCTTTTCCTCTTTTTTTTTTTCCCAATATGTGTTGTTCTGACTTAAGTGATTTTTTTTCTCCCAGAAATGAAAATTAAAATCTATTCAAATGGAGAAGACATTGAATTAAGTATTTACAGTTGACCTCTCTCTTTGGTTGATATATTGACAAACAACTCATATCATTTTTGTCAATTAAGGAACTTGTCAACCTTAACAGAGGGTAATTATCCCCAAACAACAAGTTGCCATTAAAAGGGTTGTGAAATGTGTGCAAATATAATTTATTCAACTAAGCAAAACTGATTGCTTCTATTAGCATACATTCCACACTTTTCAAAATCTTAGGAGTACTTTAGATGCATAAGAGTCCTCTTAAATTCTTTCTATTGATGCAATACATAACCATTACTCATATTAGCAAATATGTGTCACATTATAGGATTTTAAAGTTTTATTTTTTTGAAACACAATTCTAGATTTCCATGGGTTTAAACATTTTACCTTGCTAGGCCATTTATTCAGAGAAATTCAAGCAACCAACCACCAGATACCTTTAAACTCTTATCAGAAAATAGCTTAATCCAAGCAACTACTAACTCAGAACCTACACAATATTTTTAACCACAGAATCTTTGCTGGAATTTTTATATATGTCACCACATTCCAAGTTAGAAGTAAACTTAATATAGGCCTGCTGAAACTCAGTGAAATCTAATATCTGGAAATTTTATGTTTATCATACCAATGATTAAAACCTATATTAAACAACAAAATGTACATTTACAAGGTCATTTTTTTTTTGGTTTAGCTCTCATATCTTTAAGATACCTACAGCAAATTTTAAAATATCCAACCTATACATAGCACAGTCAAAACTGTAAACAAATCTATACATTTTAGAGGAAAAAATGTTAAATAGTTTTTAAAAAAAATGCCAACAAGCTGAATTTCAGCAAATGCTGCATGCATTTATGAAAATCATCAGGAGATAATGAAAATATATTTGAAAGTAATATATCTCTAGCCATAATGTACAGATATCTTTTTTAGCTTTCTTTTTGCCTCTTGGTCCTATTTTTTTTTTCTCTCCATCCTTATTTTCCAACAAATTCAAATAATATAATGGATTTCAAAGGCACCAGGTGTTCATCTGATTCTGAGAAAACAGGAAATCTGAGCTGTGTTTTCTTTTTAATTGAAGTTTTTATCTTTCCATTCAATTATCATGGCTAGGACTAAGCAGAGCTCATGATAAGTTAAAATTAAAAAAAAAAAAGGAAAGAAAAGAAAGTATGCTTTTTTGAAAATTCACACCAAGAAGAGAAAGGCCTGCTGATGTTTTTAATCAATTTCATTATTCCTGTCAGTAATGCCAATTCATATTAAACATCCAAAAACTCATTCATTAACCCTGCTTAAACACCTAATATTACTATATTTTGGAGGCTGACTTTTTAAATATTCTTATATTTTAACAAAAAGGACGTATGTTGAAAGCAATTTTCCCATTTGAAAATAACCTATTAGTTACACTCTATCACATACATACACATTAGTAGAGAACAAAACAACATAAACTAGGAATAGCTTTATGTAACACACTTACATAACATGTCTGATAAAATCATGTGATTGGTTAGACAGAGAAAGATGTCCAAAAGATTACAAGAAAAAAAGCCAGCAGGGGAAGGTTTCAATGAAGCTCTGGGAAGTTACCTTAGGTAACCAGAGTGCCTAAGTGTCACAAGGAACATTCATTCCAGGTCAGATGGCATGCCTGTTACTTGAACTTGTTCCAATTTTGGCGGTCACAAAGTCCTGTAAAACAAAAACTGTTTTAGCTAACCTAAACTTTATGCCAAAACATCTACCTTTTACTTTAGAAGAAAAGTGAGTCTCAGTAAGCATTCCTCAAATATTTCTTGGACATTTTCCAGATTTGGTGGTAGGCAGTGAGGAGCTAATGATAAACAACATATCCAGCGACAGGCTGTAGTTAAGTGGTATGTACGGCTTGAGAATCAGCCACAGTACGATACTGAGAAGCTGTCTAGACAAGCAGAGTGTCAAAAATTTCCTTAGAAAGACAAATACAGTGGCGGAGTGTGCATCATCCCCTAGAACGGCTCCAACAGCAATGCAGAGGTAAGCGATGGGCGAAATAACGTATGATTTCAACACAGTCTTGACTAGGTGTTCAGAAGAATAAAGTTAGTAAGCCTGGCATTGCTACTGGGTGAGTCTTGGGCTGCAGTGTGGACAGGAGGCGCGGTGCGTTCAGGGTGGTGGGAGAGCTGAATGCCCCAGCCTCATGGAGAATCGGTGCCCTGGGTGAAAGGGTAGCGGTGCAAATGGCACAAAACCTTGCACAGGGCAGCATTATGTGCTGATCTATGGCGAGGTGGGAATGGCAGAGGCAAGAACAGCTGGAAGCAACTTATGAGAGTGGCTGTGACTAGGTATGGGAGAGAGGAGGGAGAACTTGAAGGAGTCAACAACTCAAGTTACACTTGTTGAAATTAAGTCATTGACAGAATCTGTCAGAATGAGCTGGTTGGTGAAGTCTAAAGAAAACAACTAGCCCACTAAAATAGATCAGACTGGAGACAATTCAGTGTGATACATCACATGGAAAACACATAATCAATTTACCAAAACATAGGCACATCCGAAGTTTAATGATGATTATGTGAGAATAGTTGATAACATGAGAATATTTGTAAATCAGAAATGGAATCACGTATATCCACTTCAAACTTCCTATGAAATTTTGTGACAGCTGTTTGAATTAATCCTTGGTGCCCCGATGGCGGCATCTCTGTACTACATTATTTATTATCTCCCTGCATGATGGTCCTTATGTGAATAACTAAGCCCTTTAACAGTCCCCTCACTGGAGTCGCTCTTTGGAATGTGACATTATTAAAGAGATATACTTGATCTTGGTTTTAAACCTTGGAGAGAAGAAACCATGAGTGGGTCAAATGAAAGTGTTAAACAGGAATAGGCTCTGGCAGGGAAATCTAAAGTGAAGTGCCAACTCGTTCTCCGCGGGGGCGGTGTTAGGATGACCTCCAACTCAGTGGCTTTTTAAACGTGCAGTGCTCCTGGCCAGCAGCAGACATCCTGTGAAGTTCTCAGAGATGGATTTTGCTTCCTGGGGAAAAGCTATTCATTCACATCTGTTTTCAAGGTTTTTAAGGAAAAAAGAAAAAAAAACAAACAAAAAACAAACAAAAAAAAAACGACAACAACGCTTGCCTTCCTGCTGCCTATAGGCAAGCTTAGAGAATGACATTACCATGCCTTTTAAAAATATTGAGTTAGCTGCCTAATAATGTTTTCTTCTAAATTATTCCAAAAAGAAAAGTAGTTGGCATGTATTGGGGCATGTTTTACATAAAAAAACAATTTCAGTATTGACTGAAATAATTTAAATCAATTGTTCTCGTTTTAAACAATAAAATATAAAGAAGGGGAAAAAAAAAACCCTTCCCTTTTTAGTTATTCCCATGCATTTTACTTAAGATATATTTTAACCATGTTAGAAAACTTCTAAGAAATGTTTCACTATATTTACATTGATTTTGAGATATATGTCAAAATGATATATATATAACAATATGTTTTAGTTTCTGCACTAGAATTAAACCTCTTGGTGATTATAACAATAGCCTTAAAATTTTGAAGTTCCTAAGATTTCCTCATTATTTAATTTCTGTTTTTTTGTACATTATTTTAAAATATCAGAAAAAATAACAACAACAACAATAATAATAACAACAACAACAGCAATAATAATAATAACCTGACTGTTATGTAAGGTTGTGGTGAAGTTAATCTATATATGAAAATTTATGAGATAAAATTATTCACAAATAATGAAGACTTAAATTCTCCATTTTTTGTTATCATTCTTGAAATCTGTTTTATTAACTAAAATACATATAATAGAGAGGTTAAAAGATTTAAATTATTGTCGATATCAGAAAAAATACCTAACAAAATTTAAATGGCATTTTTGAATGATTATATTTAGATTTATTTTATGTTATTCTCCAGATTCCATATATTATTATAACATCAAATATGTCAAATCTTCATAGCTATTCAAGCTATTTCTATTATATATTATTACATTCTGATTAGGGGCATCATTACAGTTACCATGCTGCCTTAAATTCCATATTTTGATCACTACTTCTCTCACTAAACTGTAAGTATGTGAAAGAAACTGAAAATATTTGTGCAAATGAATGTATCTGTTTCCAAATGCTTGTTTATTTTTCAAATTGGATAAGGTTATTCTTATTTATCATGGAAATGATATTATTTGCAGGCAAGAAATTGGGCTTCATTAGGGTTTAGCAGAAGACAGGTATGATAAAATTTCAAGGACTTATTAGGATAAATGCTCCAATGATCTCCTATGTGAATTGTTTCCTGCAATACATACTTGACAATAGTGAACAACATTGTTCATTATCTTTATCTGTTTACAGTCATAATAGGTTTAGGTAATTTATGGCCAATTAAATTATAACCCCTTGAGAACAGAGATCTTATTCTTCATTCTATGCCTTAAACTCCACAGCATACAGTATGATGACCTGTCAAAGATGACACTTAAGTTATTTATTTTATTGATTGTACTTGGTATAAAATTGTAATTCAACTCTCATCTCAGCTAATGTTGACTGAGTGCCTTCTGTGGCCAACACGATGCTCAGGCCTGCATCAACCATGAGGAAACACAGTCACTCACTGAAAGAGATGAGTTATCAAGCAGGTATGATGATGTAAGGTAAGCAATGTAATTAGGTGGGTTTTTCATGCTCTAGAAGAAACTAGTCTCATCTAAATGGTTTAAGGAAGAACATCAAAGTGCTGATGACAATGATGATAACTGTAGGAAAGCACAGAAGTTAGTTCCAACAGTGGGGTGCACATTTTCCAGAAGGAGAAGAGCACATGGAAAGGCTCAGAATGCCAGAGGGCATGAATGCCTTGAGCACTAGCAATATTGTTAGAATATATAGCATAGAAGAGGGAGGAAAGGAAGACCTTGACTATTATGCTAATAACTCTATACTGATCTTAGAGTAATTTCTTATCAATATCTTCTTTCGACTCTCTGGTTTGGATAAATTAGCCGCCGAAGATACTGTTTTCTGAGATAGAAAATGCAGGGGGAGAAATAAGTTTGTGGACTAACATCAATTGGGTTTTAGATCCTTTGAACTGAGGTGCTCTTGAAACAACAAATAATATCAAAATAGAGAGTATCAATATTATCAAAACATACTAGACTGGAAATGAGGAGAAAGAGCTCAGGTGGAGAGCTCTTTGGAAAGATATACTTTGGAAAAGTAATCATTATATGGATGATACTTGAAGTCATATTGTGGGTTGAAATCTCAAAAATGAATATGTAGAGAGAAAATGGTCAAGGATTCATGAAATCTCTGTGGATGGATAGGTAAAAGGAAAAAAAAAATATGAAAGGGCCAACGGAAGAATCCTTAAAAACACCAAACAGCATTTCTAGGAATGGACAGATTATGTCTTTACCAAGGCAAATGTTTAAGTAAATCATTAAAACCAACAGGGTGTATTTCTGAGAACTCTCTTCTGTGTGGTTCAACAAAATGTACAGTCTGAGGTAAGAATTGGAGACATTAAATTGGCTAAATTATTTAGCAAAAGGAAATTCTTTTATTCAGTTTTCCAGAACATTATTTAAATAATTGCCACAAATTATTTTACAAAGAAAGTCGCACATCACAATAAATCAAATAATAATTAACCACACAAGAAAACAAAGCATCATAAACATATGGTAGATGAAGAGAAAGACTTTTTATATACTGTTGACAGATTTCTTGTACTAAATACCAGAGATTTAAAAACTATGATTAGTATGTTAAAAGAAATAACGTGAGCTCCAACATATTTTCAGGAAACAGAAAACTAAAAAATGTGATGTAGCATACTTGGATAGAAAATAGAAACTCAAGAAGAATTATATATATAACAAGGAAAATATAAAACTTAAATGAAAGAGACAACAAATTAGAAACAAATAAAACTAAAGGAGATGTCAAAAATTTATGCCAAAATAACACAGGGAAACAGAGAATATAAATGCTATAATGAGAAGGTTTAATGTGTATTTAACAGGAGTTCCAGAAAGAGACGCAAGAGAAATCAGCATATTTTAAAGGTAATAGCTGGAAAATTTCCAGAACTGTCAAACAACACATATCTTCACATCCAGCAAGCCTAATAAATTTCAAACACAATTAAAACAAAGCACACATACACATATGCATAGACATGCCAACTCATAACCTAGTGTCACTTTAGAAAACTCAATGCATGGAGATGGTCTTAAAAATTGCTAGAACAGAAGGAGAAGTTGGGAACAGAAAATGGACACTCTGAGAAGAATTGATTCTTTACAGTGATGATAATCGTATGTAAATCTCTGTACTGACAGAAATTGTCAAGCTAGGAGTCTGTATCTGTAAAAATATTTTTCACGGAGAAATAGTACCACTCTTAGGACACTTGAAGGCACTCTGACTTCTTCCCTGAACTCTTGGCTTTGTCTTTTTTTGTTTTGTATTGTTTTGGTTTTGTTTTTGTTTTTCCTGGGTCTCCTTTAGCATGATGTTAACTAACTGACAAGGATGTGAATCTCTGTGGAACTGAGGATAGGCCTACCGGAGCCCAACACCCATTTCCTTCCAGATTATGCTATATGGATCTAGAATCCCAGAATTCTGCATAATAATAGCTTCAAGTTGCTTTTTAGGTTTGTGCAGGACACATCCCAGTCTTACCTGCCACTGGCTGAATGAAAATTCTGCTCTAACTCTTGCTGCTCTCCCAGGCTTGAGGAGGAACCAAAAGATGGCTCTTTGAAGAGATGGGTGGGATTTTGAACAGAGTACAGTCATGTGGACAAGGTGTCCACACCCAGGTACTTAGGAGCCTTGGAGGTCAGAAATGTAGGAGGGAAGAGGAGCACCAGGAGTCTTCAAGCGTATTCCTGCACTGGGCTCTAAAAATATTAAGGGTGGGTATGTACAAAGAGAGTTTCAGGGTGTTTGTTAACAAGTAGAATTTTGTTAAATAATTATTAAGTCATCACTTCACTCAAAAGGAAAAATGAAAGAGAATGAAAAAAGTAATTCAAAGAGAGAAAAGAAGGGAAAGATAGAAAAATAAAAATTAAACAAGACCCACAGAAAACATAAAACAGCACTATAAATAAATAAAAAATTAAAATTAGCTGTAGTCAGCTTAAATCTAAAAAGCTCAAATCTTCCAACAAAAGAGAGTATCAGACTAAATAAAAGATATGTATACTCATCTTTACACTGTTCAAAAGAAGCACATGTAAAATATAAAGAATGAAAAATCTTGAAATCCAAGAACACACGCACACTTATACAACACACACACATAGATGTGTACATAAATTAATATTTATACATAAATTCTGCACAAAAGTGGTTGTAGCTATATTCCTAACAGACAAAAGAAACTTTAAGGAAAAAAGTAATACTGGCTACCTATATGAAAACAGCACGAAGATTAAAGTTTCAATTTAACAGGAAGATAAAACAATTTTAAGTTAGCCTGTATCTAAGAATATAGCTTTACAAAGGATCTTTGAGTCAAAGTTCTCCAATTTCCAGCAACAGAAAGAAAAACCGGCTTAGGTAGAAAAGAAAAATGTTGATACAAAGTGAATGATTAGCATGCGATGTCTGGAGGGCAGGAAGAATGAGAAAACAAAAACGAGTTCCAGGCATTAACACCTGCACCCAAGGACATGGTGCAAGGAGGGATCCAGACCCTGGGCACAGCTGCCTGATGCTGCCACGGCAAGATGTGAATCAAGTGCATGCTCCCCTGATTCTATGCCTTTCGAGCCCTATGTTGGGAATAATACAATATGGTGTCTTTTTTTTGTTTGTTTGTTTTTAGGTTTTAGGTTTTGTTTTCATTAAGGGTGAGGTAAAGAGCTTCAAATATTTAGGTAATTGCCTCCAATTACTGAAAGACTAATTATTATGTAATTTCCTAAGAAATATATGACCACTTAAAATGAGGGGTGTGTGTGTGTGTTTGTGTGTGTATATTTAATAATGTAAAATTAGGGTCACAACATGCTGACTACCAATTCCTTTCTGTGTTCTGGCTACACACAGCTACGTGCATACCTACACACAAAAATACTGACATGTTTCTAGTACTGGTATTTAGTAAAAATGAAATAAAATGACAGGCTTAGCAATATTAAAATAGACTATTGCTGTGGCAAATAACAGAATAAAAACTTTCCTCAAACGATAGCCTAACGTTCAAAGATGTTATTTTTCATGGAAATTACTACTGAGAAGGAATTCAACTTGCCTTTTCATGCCTAACTCTGAATGGTATTTCTGAATTATTGACTCACCTACAAGAAATGTTCCTAAAATAACCTTAATAATTAAGAGGATGGAATTCAATTTCCAAATAAAAAATAACTTGTCTCATACCCACTCTGACCACATACACACACATTCACACATGCACATACACACCATATAGGACTGAGACATTTCTGTGTGGAACTCTGCTTGCCATCATCACTTAATTAGTCTTGAGGAAGCGACTGGCAATTTGACAGGGAGAGAGGCAAGCTGACAGCTTCTCATCAAATATCAAGCACTGCTGTGTTTCCTATGTCAATCTGGATCTGACATTTAATTTAAAAAGTATCTTAACATAGGTCTACACACAATAAAACAGATAGCAGCTACAAAACCAATTTTTTTCATATTTAATGTTAAAAAGTGCCTGTTGCCCAGAAGGCAGAATTATTTTAAGAAAAGCATCAGTGCTTTAACTCTGGGAATATTGGCAGTACTAAGAAAAAAGCATTTTTCAGTAGTTCGAGATATTGGATTTGGCTCAGAAAGAGAAAATCATGGTGTTTAATAAGAAAATTGTGTTGCTGTGAATATAGAATTTCTATTGATAGATTTAGTAAACAACTTGGATAAAAGTTTACTCCACCTGTGTGTGTGTGAGTGTGTGTGTGTGTGTGTGTGACAGAGACAGTATGAAATTTCTCTCCCACATACATGTATGTACATAAATGATAAATACATCATAGAAGCATTGGTACTGTGCATCTCATAGATTATTTCTTTCTTTTTAATAAAGGCTTTATCTTCTCATGAAAAATTGAGAATAGAAACGACAGTATATTTTGATTTTACCGAAAAATGAGTACATACTTAAGATAACATAATTAGTGGTAGAAGCAATATTTTTCATCATCTTATTAACCTAATAAAATTCTTTTGACATTATTTCATTGTGACAAGCTGAAGAAAAACAACTTTTCATAAATAATAAGAGATTTCAATTTAGTGTTTTCAGTGTTTTAGATTATATTAGGAAATGAAAGCTTAATATTATTCATTACTCTAAAATTTCAAATTAAATTATAAAACTATGCTAAATTATCATAATTGAAATCATAATCAGATTATTTATTTACTATTATAAAAATACTGGATAAGAATATCTTAGGATAGCAAATATCAAGTCCTGTTTAAAACACTAGATCTTTTGGGGTGCCTGGGTGGCTCAGTGTTTGGGCACCTGCCTTAGACTCAGGTCATGATCCCAGAGTCCTGGGATCAAGTCCTGCATTGGGCTCCCTTCTCAGTGGCAAGACTCCTTCTCCCTCTCCCAGTCCCCCTGTTTAGGTTCCCTCTCTCACTATCTCTCTGTGTCAAATAAATAAATAATGTCTTTAAAAAAAACTAGATCTTTCTTGTTCTTTAATAAACTTCACATCACTCTCCTTTCGTGTAATATATTTCTTAGAATTTTCTTCCCTCAATGGTTCCAGATTAGTATTTGCCAGTTGGATGGCCCCGAGTTTTGATATGAAAAGCAGGAGTAGGAAGAAGTCATTATATTCTTAAGAGATACTAATGACTAAATATGGCTGTTACTCAGATATATCAGCAATTTCCAACTTTACTGTTGCAAGTTAATATAGTGTGTAGGATAGTATGCAAATGATTCAGAATTGTGGTGATTTCCCTGCAAACTTTCAAAAACCATCTCCTTCAGTTATGCAGGCTGTCTTTTGTGACTGTTTCCATGACCTTCCAGCAGCAGCGCCAGGATCTGTCTGCACAGCCTCTGCTCTTTCTACATGTGTGAAAGCCCTAAATATTTTATTAATCCCTTTTGTCTCATACTATTTACTGTGCCTCTGTTTACTCGACAAAGTATAGAATGATGATCTTCACTAAAGAAATGTACTGTTTAAACCTTAATGACCTACACTGGAGACCTATAACTATGATGGGAATAAAGTAGCTTTGTAGCTTCTGGGTACTTGTTATCTGTTTGTGGAATCTCAACGCAGAGCTGGACCATTATCCAAATAAACAACAATCAAAAAAAGCAATTACAAAAAGCAAAGAGACTTCCTTTCACTTGGAATTAATAACCTGAATTTTATTCCTTGATAGCAATTCTTGACAAGTTTTTGATTCCTCTTACATAAAAATACTTGAAGTGGTATTGCTCTAAACCATCATATATATCTTATTGTCAATAACAAATCTAGGGCTGCAATCTCTACAAAACCATGCTATTTTTTCCTAAACCATGCTGTTCTAATATTCTTTATTAATTTCACTTCTATTTGGTCTTAACTACTATCTTCAAGTAGAGAATCATTATCATTTTTTGGCTGAAACAAAACTTAAAAAGTGGTCTTTAAAACAAAACATCAGTGTTGTCTTTTTGGAAACAATAAATGAAGATGGTCTGTCTCACTCAGATAATATTCTGCCCTTTTCCTTCTAGTATAAACTGATTGTGGGTAAAGACCAAACCTTGTTTATCAACATACACACCTTTTGCCTTCTCAACCACGGCGTATAGCATAGTGCCTTGAACATAAGTAGGTACTCTCTAGATGTCTTTAATTAAAATAATAAAGTTTGGGGGGGAGGAGTCAAGATGGCGGAGAAGTAGCGGCTGAGACTACTTGAGGTAGCAGGAGATCAGCTAGATAGCTTATCTAAAGATTGCAAACACCTACAAATCCAACGGGAGATCGAAGAGAAGAAGAACAGCAATTCTAGACAGAAAATCAACCACTTTCTGAAAGGTAGGACTGGCAGAGAAGTGAATCCAAAGCGATGGGAAGATAGACCGCGGGGGGAGGGGCCGGCTCTGGGCAAGCGGCGGAGCAACGGAGCACAAAATCAGGACTTTTAAAAGTCTGTTCCGCTGAGGGACATCGCTCCAGAGGCTTAACCGGGGTGAAGCCCACGCGGGGTCAGCGTGGCCGCAGGTCCCGCAGGGTCACAGAAGGACCGGGGGTGTCTGAGTGTCACAGAGCTTACAGGTATTAGAACGGGGAAGCCGGCTACAGAGACAGAGCCGAGGAGTGAGCTCTAAGCTCAGGTTTACCTTGAACCGCTCACAGGCTCGGTCAGCTTGGAGCGCGGCCGGAGGCCAGGGTGACGGGAGCAATTGGGTGCTGTTCTCTGAGGGTGCACTGAGGAGTGGGGCCCCAGACTCTTGGCTCCTCTGGGCCGGAGACTGGGAGGCTGCCATCTTCATTCCCATTCTCCAGAACTCTACGGAAAGCACTCAGGGAACAAAAGCTCCCGAAAGCAAACCCGAGTGGATTACTCAGCCCGGCCCCTGGTAAGGGCGGTGCAACTCCGCCTGGGGCAAAGACACTTGAGAATCACTACAACAGGACTCTCCCCCAGAAGATCCACAAGAAACCCAGCCAGGACTAAGTTCACCTACCAAGGAGTGGAGTTTCAATACCAAGGAGAGCAGCAGAATTCCAGAGGAAGAGAAAGCAAAGCACGGAACTCATGGCTTTCTCCCCATGATTCTTTAGCCTTGCAGTTAATTTATTTTTTTTTTCTTTTTCAAATTTTTTTCTCTTCTTCTGCTAAATTTTTTTAACTTTTACCCTTTTCTTTTTTAATGTTTTTTAACTAGTTTATCTAATATATATATATATTTTTTTTCCTTTTTATATTTTTGCATTATTGGTTTTATTTTTTTATTTGTTTCTTTTTTTTTTTTTTCTTTCTGTACCTCTTTATATCCCCTTTCCCCCCCTCAAGATTTGGGATCTCTTCTGATTTGGCTAAAGCATATTTTCCTGGGGTTGTTGCCACCCTTTTAGTATTTTACTTGTTCCTTCATATACTCTTATCTGGACAAAATGACAGGGCAGAAAAATTCACCACAAAAAAAAGAACAAGAGGCAGTATCAAAGGCTAGGGACCTAATCAATACAGACATTGGTAATATGTCAGCTCTAGAGTTCAGAATGACGATCTCAAGGTTCTAGCTGGGCTTGAAAAAGGCATGGAAGATATTAGAGAAACCCTCTCGGGAGATATAAAAGCCCTTTCTGGAGAAATAAAAGAACTAAAATCTAATCAAATTGAAATCAAAAAAGCTATTAATGAGGTGCAATCAAAAATGGAGGCTCTCACTGATGGATAAATGAGGCAGAAGAAAGAATTAGCGATATAGAAGACCAAATGACAGAGAATAAAGAAGCTGAGCAAAAGAGGGACAAACAGCTACTGGACCACGAGGGCAGAATTCGAGAGATAAGTGACACCATAAGACGATACAACATTAGAATAATTGGGATTCCAGAAGAAGAAGAAAGAGAGAGGGGAGCAGAAGGTATATTGGAGAGAATTATTGGAGAGAATTTCCCCAATATGGCAAAGGGAACAAGCATCAAAATCCAGGAGGTTCAGAGAACCCCCCTCAAAATCAATAAGAATAGGTCCACACCCTGTCACCTAATAGTAAAATTTACAAGTCTTAGTGACAAAGAGAAAATCCTGAAAGCAGCCCGGGAAAAGAAGTCTGTAACATACAATGGTAAAAATATTAGATGGCAGCAGACTTATCCACAGAGACCTGGCAGGCCAGAAAGAGCTGGCATGATATATTCAGAGCACTAAACGAGAAAAACATGCAGCCAAGAATACTATATCCAGCTAGGCTATCAGTGAAAATAGAAGGAGAGATTAAAAGCTTCCAGGACAAACAAAAGCTGAAAGAATTTGCAAACACCAAGCCAGCTCTACAGGAAATATTGAAAGGGGTCCTCTAAGCAAAGAGAGCCTAAAAGTAGTAGATCAGAAAGGAACAGAGACAATATACAATAACAGTCACCTTACAGGCAAAACAATGGCACTAAATTCATATCTCTCAATATTTATACTAATGTTAATGGGCTAAATGCCCCAATCAAAAGACACAGGGTATCAGAATGGATAAAAAAACAAAACCCATCTATATGTTGCCTACAAGAAACTCATTTTAAACCCAAAGACACCTCCAGATTTAAAGTGAGGGGGTGGAAAAGAATTTACCATGCTAATGGACATCAGAAGAAAGCAGGAGTGGCAATCCTTATAGCAGATCCATTAGATTTGAAGCCAAAGACTATAATAAGAGATGAGGAAGGACACTATATCATACTCAAAGGATCTTTCCAACAAGAAGATCTAACAATTTTAAATATCTATGCCCCTAACGTGGGAGCAGCCAACTATATAAACCAATTAATAACAAAATCAAAGAAACACATCAACAAAAATACAATAATAGTAGGGGACTTTAACACTCCCCTCACTGAAATGGACAGATCATCCAAGGAAATAAAGGCCTTAAATGACACACTGGACCAGATGGATATCACAGATCTATTCAGAACATTTCATCCCAAAGCAACAGAATACACATTCTTCTCTAGTGCACATGGAACATTCTCCAGAATAGATCACATCCTCGGTCCTAAATCAGGTCTCAACGGGTATCAAAAGATTGGGATCATTCCCTGCATATTTTCAGACTACAATGCTCTGAAGCTAGAACTCAATCACAAGAGGAAATTTGGAAAGAACCCAAATACATGGAGACTACACAGCATCCTTCTAAAGAATGAATGGGTCAACCAGGAAATTAAAGAAGAATTGAAAAAATTCATGGAAACAAATGATAATGAAAATACAATGGTTCAAAATCTGTGGAATACAACAAAGGCAGTCCTGAGAGGAAAATATATAGCAGTACAAGCCTTTCTCAAGAAACAAGAAAAGTCTCAGGTACACAACCTAACCCTACACCTGAAGAGCTGGAGAAAGAACAAGAAAGAAACCCTAAACCCAGCAGGAGAAGAGAAATCATAAAGATCAGAGCAGAAATCAATGAAATAGAAACCAAAAAAACAATAGAACAAATCAACGGAACTAGGAGCTGGTTCTTTGAAAGAATTAATAAGATTGATAAACCCCTGGCCATACTTATCAAAAAGAAAAGAGAAAGGACCCAAATAAATAAAATCATGAATGAAAGAGGAGAGATCACCACTAACACCAAAGAAATACAGACAATTATAAGAACATACTATGAGCAACTCTATGCCAACAAATTTGACAATCTGGAAGAAATGGATGCATTCTTAGAGACATATAAACTACCACAACTGAACCAGGAAGAAATAGAAAGCCTGAACAGACCCATAACCAGTAAGGAGATTGAAACAGTCATCAAAAATCTCCAAACAAACAAAAGCCCAGGGCCAGATGGCTTCCCCGGGGGAATTCTACCAAACATTTAAAGAAGAGCTAATTCCTATTCTCCTGAAACTGTTCCAAAAAAATAGAAATGGAAGGAAAACTTCCAAACTCATTTTATGAGGCCAGCATCACCTTGATCCCAAAACCAGACAAGGATCCCATCAAAAAAGAGAACTACAGACCAATATCCTTGATGAACACAGATGCGAAAATTTTCACCAAAATACTAGCCAATAGGATTCAACAGTCCATTAAAAGGATTATTCACCACAACCAAGTGGGATTTATTCCAGGGCTGCAAGATTGGTCCAACATCCGCAAATCAATCAATGTGATACAACACATTAATAAAAGAAAGAACAAGAACCATATGATACTCTCCATAGATGCTGAAAAAGCATTTGACAAAGTACAGCTCCCTTCCTGATCAAAACTCTTCAAAGTGTAGGGATAGAGGGCACATACCTCAATATTATCAAAGCCATCTATGAAAAACCCATCGCAAATATCATTCTCAATGGAGAAAAACTGAAAGCATTTCTGCTAAGGTCAGGAACACGGCAGGGATGTCCGTTATCACCACTGCTCTTCAACATAGTACTAGAAGTCCTAGCCTCAGCAATCAGACAACAAAAAGAAATCAAAGGCATCCAAATCAGCAAAGAAGAAGTCAAACTATCACTCTTCGCAGATGATATCATACTATATGTGGAAAACCCAAAAGACTCCACTTCAAAACTGCTAGAACTGGTACAGGAATTCAGTAAAGTGTCAGGATATAAAATCAATGCACAGAAATCAGTTGCATTTCCCTACACCAACAACAAGACAGAAGAAAGAGAAATTAAGGAGTCCATCCCATTTACAATTGCACCCAAAACTATAAAATACCTAGGAATAAACCTAACCAAAGAGACTAAGAATCTATACACAGAAAACTATAAAGTACTCATGAAAGAAATTGAGGAAGACACAAAGAAATGGAAAAATGTTCCATGCTCCTGGATTGGAAGAATAAATATTGTGAAAATGTCTATGCTACCTAAAGCAATCTACACATTTAATGCAATTCCTATCAAAGTACCATCCATTTTTTTCAAAGAAATGGAACAAATAATCCTAAAATTTATATGGAACCAGAAAAGACCGCGAATAGCCAAAGGAATATTGAAAAAGAAAGCCAAAGTTGGTGGCATCACAATTCCGGACTTCAAGCTCTACTTCAAAGCTGTCATCATCAAGACAGCATGGTACTGGCACAAAAACAGACACATAGATCAATGGAACAGAATAGAGAGCCCAGAAATTGACCCTCAACTCTATGGTCAACTAATCTTTGACAAAGCAGGAAAGAATGTCCAATGGAAAAAAGACAGCCTCTTCAACAAATGGTGTTGGGAAAATTGGACAGCCACATGCAGAAAAATGAAATTGGACCATTTCCTTACACCACACATGAAAATAGACTCAAAATGGATGAAGGACCTCAATATGAGAAAAGAATCCATTAAAATCCTTGAGGAGAACATAGGCAGCAACCTCTTCGACCTCAGCCACAGCAACATCTTCCTAGGAACACCGCCAAAGGCAAGGGAAGCAAGGGCAAAAATGAACTATTGGGATTTTATCAAGATCAAAAGCTTTTGCACAGCAAAGGAAACAGTTAACAAAACCAAAAGACAACTGACAGAATGGGAGAAGATATTTGCAAATGACATATCAGATAAAGGGCTAGTGTCCAGAATCTATAAAGAACTTAGCAAACTCAACACCCAAAGAACAAATAATCCAATCAAGAAATGAGCAGAAGACATGAACAGACATTTCTGCAAAGAAGACATCCAGATGGCCAACAGACACATGAAAAAGTGCTCCACATCACTCGGCATCAGGGAAATACAAATCAAAACTACAGTGAGATACCACCTCACACCAGTCAGAATGGCTAAAATTAACAAGTCAGGAAATGACAGATGCTGGCGAGGATGCGGAGAAAGGGGAACCCTCCTACACTGTTGGTGGGAATGCAAGCTGGTGCAACCACTCTGGAAAACAGCATGGAGGTTCCTCAAAATGTTGAACAGAACTACCCTATGACCCAGCAATTGCACTGCTGGGTATTTACCCTAAAGATACAAATGTAGTGATCCGAAGGGGCACATGCACCCGAATGTTTATAGCAGCAATGTCTACAATAGCCAAACTATGGAAAGAACCTAGATGTCCATCAACAGACGAATGGATAAAGAAGATGTGGTATATATACACAATGGAATACTATGCAGCCATCAAAAGAAATGAAATCTTGCCATTTGCGACGACGTGGATGGAACTAGAGGGTATCATGCTTAGCGAAATAAGTCAATCGGAGAAAGACAACTATCATATGATCTCCCTGATATGAGGGAGAGGAGATGCAACAGGGGGCTTCAGGGGGTAGGAGAAGAGTAAATGAAGCAAGTTGGGATTGGGAGGGAGATAAACCATAAGTGATTCTTAATCTCACAAAACAAACGGAGGGTTGCTGGGGGGAGGGGCGTTGGGAGAGGGGGTGTGGGGTTATTATGGACATTGGGGAGGGTATGTGCTATGGTGAGTGCTGTGAAGTGTGTAAACCTGGCGATTCACAGACCTGTACCCCTGGGGAAAAAATATATATGTTTATAAAAAATAAAATTAAAAAAAATAATAATAATAATAAAGTTTAACTTCAAGTAAGGTGAGATACAGGGAGGTTGGACAGAGAGCTATACTGGATAAAATAAAAAAAAAAATTATGGTCAGATTATACTTACTGCATAAATGTGGTAGGACCAGTCCATGGGAGAGTAAGAATGAGAACAGAATGATGAAGATGGTCCATCTTAATAAGAGGCTCTTAACCTTCTCATCAATTATGTATATACACATCTGTATAGAAAAAAAGAAGCTGTTGCATTTTACTTTTTTGAATTTGTCAAAATGATTCTATATCTTTCATAAACTTTAGTGCTTACAATAATCTTAGTTGGAAAGATAACCACTACTTACATAATCAAATTCAAACTTCTCATATATCATTTCCTCTAAGGAACTTTTATTTTTCATCTCAAATCAAATTATTCACTCTCCTCTGTGACTCCATTTTATATTATACCCAATTTTATCATAGCAATTTTAACACTTTATTGTACTTATTTCCCTACCAAACTGGCCCTTCCCTACATTGAATGTACCTTGGATACAGAAAATAAGCATTTAAAAACATACTTCCTGAGGCACGTAGGTGACTCAGTCAGTTAAGCATTTGCCTTGGGCTCAGGTCACGACCTTAGGGTTTTGGTACTGAGCCCCGTGTTGGGCTACCCACTCAGCAGGGAGTCTGCTTCTCCCTCTTCTCCTCCCTTGCTCATCTTCCCTCTCTCTCAAACAAATACAATCTTTAAAAAAAACACACATACTCTTGAATGAATGAATGTATGAATGCATGAATTTGTTTCTTGAATGAATGCATGGAGAAACTTTTTTTTTGTTGTTTTTTCTGTGTAGGCTTGTATACTAAATAGTATTCTTATCTGAAGGCTTGGATAGAATGTTCTTCATTCCTAAACTGGCCAAGGAGAATGCAAAGAGAGAGGACACAGAGAAAGTAACAGAATATTTGGCTCATTACTCCTGAAGTGGATTACTCAACATTAATCTACCTCTGCACACCTTGTATCTGTTGTATACAGTTGTCTGTTTTTTTGTATAGTAGTCAAAAAGATATTTTTGTTGGAGAAAAACCTGGCAGGAGAAAAGAGTGATTATGGGTAGATGATGACATGTCTATTTCCTCTACGGCTCCAGGAAAGAAACTTGAGCAGCTACCATCGAGGGGTGAAATCCGCAGGTTCTCAGGATTGCATAGAAAAACTGTGCAAGTCTCTGGCTGAAAGCCCAGCTACTTTGCTGTCCAGGTGACCACATACAATTATACACTGAGATGAAACCCTTTTCTTCTGCCACGAGGGAGAACTTTACTTGATTCTGACTGTAAGGAAGAGAAATACTCAGAACATTTTGGAGTGGTGACTTGCAGTGGCAAGACTTCCATGAGTGACTTTGTGTGAAACAGGTGTGGACAAGTGGGAGCTGAAGGAGTGATGGGTTCGTGGGGTAATACAGCATGGGGACTACAGTTGTGCAAAGGTCTCCTCCGAGTGGCCCGAAGCAGGAACAAGATGCTGTGGAAGGGAGAGCTGTGCTCACACCATTGCACAGGTCAGGGCTATCAAACTCAAGTCATTTGTGTAAAAGGATTTGAATAAAAGGTTTTGAGGACACAACTGAAATTGGAAACTATAAATCTGCCTCACCTGGCAGAGTTATGTGATTTTCTCCAAGAAAGCTCAGCAGCTCAGAAGATGGAGAATGTTATTAGAGAGATCCAGGCTGAGAGTGTGTTCAGATGGAAGTAGAAGAAAGGCAGGATCACAGGGAGATAGAAGATAAGAGTGATAGGAAGTAGCCCAGCATAATGATGAAGCTCATTAGGAATGTAAAGCCAAGAAGCACGATATGAAAAACTATATATATAAAGAGGGATTTAAGACCTAAGTGAATGAATGGATATATTTAGTGAGGATAAGCATTTGTTATTAGAGAGAGGGATTTAGGACATAGTTCAGTTTATGAGATTATAAATCCTGCCTTTGGCCTCAGGAGGAGTTTCCTGAAGAAAAATGATGTGATACCATTGTTGTAAAAAATATTAAGAAATTTGGAATGCAATAAAGTTACTCAGGATAATGAAAATTGTGGAAATGGGGAAACCAAAATGAGTGGCTCATCACATTCTCCTTGGAATGAAAGGCTATAGCTTTGCATTTAGTTGTATAGATTAAGAAAAAGTAACAACAGTTATTCTTAATATCCTCAAATGTCATTCCTTGAAACCAGAAAGCTCTCTTTTTGTTACACAGCATAGTGCAAATGGAAATGCAGTTGGGTGCTCAAGGTGCCCAGGATTCTTCCAGGTTCTTGGGTCCTAGCAGGATTTGCTGAGAGATGAGAGATGGTAGAGCGAGGAGGTTGGAGCAAGGTGTTTCAGAGGCCAGCCCTGGAAGTGGTATACTCAGGTTCACTTCCTTTTCCTTGGCTGAAACTTAGAAAGGACCATGTAATTGCACAAGAGCTGGGAATTATAGTTTGTGTGCATAGGAAGAAGAGGAGAAATATGAATATTGGTAAACACCAGCATTCTCTGACACAGCAGGTGATGGCAAAAACATTGCTATGTAGTATGATTTTACAGTGAAGGACAACAGCAACAATGAAGGTTGTCTGGAAGGCTTATGTAGATCTGGAAAAATTCTTAACTTGTCCTCAGACAAGACTCTTGTGAAGAAACAAGTAACTTTCTGAGAATGTTATCAGGATAAAATATTATTCAAATTGTGGACCCTAAATATAATCTGCAATAACAATGGGAATAGGTTAGCGTTTTTAAAGTCACATTATCAAAGTGAGGATTAGTGGCAAGTCATTGAGGAGACTCAGAAGAGGGAAGACTGGTTGAGCAACTGAGCTCCAGTGGACGAAGGAAGTTCTCCCTATTGGTATCACAGGATGTCATGGGAAGGAGAGAGGACAACCTGACAGGGGAAGAAAATAGAGACCACATATACTAAGGATTTCAAGTATAGGTAAATTATTTAATTGTCTGAGAATATTACTGTCAATAGCTGCACCATGTATCAATGGTTATGAAAGCTCAGAATTAAAACACCAGCAACATTTCTGGTGGTATATTTCTGCAACAAGAGAATCAAACTATCTTATTTACTTACATGCAGGAAATATTTAGTTATGACATATCACAATAAATTCTGAGTTACTAATTTTTTATTCTCCACAGTTTTACTTATTTTCTTCAAATAATACATGTTTATGGTCTCTTGTAATATACTTTGTTTGACCCCCGCTGGAGGAAAAAAAAGTGGGACAGTCTGCCCTCAGACTATTTAAAAGATAGTAGGAATAATCATGGATATATAGGTGAGTGCCACAAATGAAAGAGTTATGCACAAAAAGTTATTTACATAAATATGGAATATGAGAAATATGACTTAAATGCATAACATGGACACACACAACCATGCACACCTCACACACATTAGGGAGCTTGTCTGGCTATCCAAGAAATATGTGTGTATGTCATGGGTTAGTAGACAAAGAGAGGAAAGAACAGTGCAGAATGACATGCTTCCCCAGTAGTAGTCCTTTCCAGGGAAATATGTGAGTTTTGTGAAGAAGAGGAAGAGGGAACACCTGAAGAATTGGCAGGAGACAAACTGTGGAAGTCAGTACCTACCAGAACATGAAACACCTTTGGCTCAATGTTAAGGCATTTGAGCCTAAAATAATCCACTGAAGAACTGTAAACAGGGAAATAGTTTTACCAATGAACATTATAGGAAGATCACCCTGACTCTGGTGTGGAAAGAAGCATAAGAATGGGTATGGAATTTATTAGGAAGTTATTCCAGTTGTTCAGGTAAAACTAGTAAGTCCTAAATGAGGGTAATGACAGTTGAAATCGAGAGAAGAGAATGGATATTAAAAAACAAAACAAAAACAAAAACAAACAAAAAAACCCCCTAAGAATGTAGAATCTTTAACTCTGGGGCTTATTGAAAATAATGGGATGAGAGATCAGGGAGACTGGGAGTGGTCTTGTCTGAGTGATTTCATTCACTGAGATAAGGAGAACAGGAAGACAGGAACATATCATAAATATTTTCCTTTCAGGTGCCCATGTGTTTGGACTTTTGGTATGGCACTCAACAGGTATGATTTAGTTGGTGATCATACTCTGAGATTTGTCAGCATTTACATGGTACTAAAAGCCATATTGTACATGAGTTCACGCAGGAAGATAGATACATATAACAAAAATAAATGCCAAGGGCAAAGACTTGGGAATAGATAATGTAAGAGATGACTAGAGGAAGAAAGTCAGGAGGAGGAATGAAGTAAATGTTGGAGGAAAATCAGATATTAAAAATTGAGAGAAATTAGGAGAGAAGACTTTCAAAAAAGAGAGAACTTTCAAAAGCTGCAAATAATGTAGAAAGCTTCAGGAGGCAGCAAAGTGTTGATTCAACTTCTTAAACAGGATTATGAAACCATTATCTTAAATATACAGATTGCAGAGTCATTACAGAGGTCAAGGTGATGATCTCTTTCAAAAGGAATGCTTCTCTTGGCAATGCTTTTCTTTAGTAATATCTAAGCCTGAAGTATATAACATTTGATGTCCTATTTCTTTTACAAAGGTAATTTGAACATGCTCCCATGCATGTATATTTAATGCATAAAGAGCAAAGATACTGCTCAAGATCTTGGTTTAAAAAAGAATAACAGAGAAAAGTAACAACAATAAAATAGATACAAAAGAAAGTGTGATTGGAGCAGCAGATTGTTTTCAAGGAGATATTCAATTAAAATTACATCTCAAACCCAAGAGTAAAATATAGTATAGAATATGGACATTCTATAATTCCAGTAGCTGATTTAATGTTTACAGAAGATTCAGTGAAGAGATCAAAGTAAGTGATTTTATTGTGGGCAAGGCTTTAAACAACTGTGCCTTCAAGAGGATAAGACTAATATTTTCAAAACACAGATTACAAAATTTACTCCCAGGCAAGGCACTATGGTTATAAGGAGACTCTATTCATTCATAAATTGTTTGACAGGTTTTGTTTGGCCAAAACTAAATAATCAAGCTAATTTCTCATATGGCTGAAAGATTTATTTTTCTGAGTATGGCAAATATGACTACAATAGTGTTCTAAATACTGAATATTAGCACAAAGATCTTTTTTTTTAACTCTTAAAGCTTTTGTTTTACTAATATTTATAGACAGAACATTACAGGCCCAATTTTCAAATACATACTTTCTTAAAATTTAACTTGATTTATTAATTTTTAAATTAACATATAATGTATTATTTGTTTTAGAGGTACAGGTCTGTGATTCATCAGTCTTACACAAGTCACAGGACTCACCATAGCACATACCCTCCCCAACGTCCATCACCAAGCTACCCCACCCCTACCATCCCCCCTCCCCTCCAGCAACCCTTAGTTTGTTTCCTGAGATTGAGTCCCTTATGGGTTGTCTCCCTCCCTGGTCCCATCTTGTTTCATTTTTCTTCCCTTTTCCCCAATGACCTCCCACCCTGCCTCTCAAATTCCTCATATCGAAGAGATCATATGAAAATTATCTTTCTGTGATTGACTTATTTCACTTAGCATAATACCCTCTAGTTCCATCCACATCATTGCAAATGGCAAGATTTCATTTTTATGGTTGCATAATATTCCAGTGTGTGTGTGTGTGTGTGTGTGTGTGTGTATTTATACATATACCACAACTTCTTTATCTATTCATCTGTTGATGGACATTTATGCTCTTTCCATAGTTTGGCTATTGTGGACATTGCTGCTATAAACATTTGGGTACACATGCCCCTTTGGATCACTACATTTGTATCTTTAGGTTAAATACCCAGTAGTGTGATTATTGGGTCAAAGGGTAGCTCTATTTTCAACTTTTTGAGGAACCTCCATACTGTTTTCCAGAGTGGCTTCACCAGCTTGCGTTCCCACCAACAATGTAGGAGTGTTCCCCTTTCTCTGCATCCTTGCCAACACCTCTCGTTTCTGGACTGGTTAATTTTAGCCCTTCTGACTGGTGTGAAGTGAGATCTCACTGTGGTTTTGATGCACAAAGATCTTCTAAGTAGTTTTGGAGGTCATTGATTTATTTTAAATTTAACTTTCTTAATGGCAATTATATATTTTCTGAGGATTAGGATAAAGTCATGCAGTCCATTATTTTACTTTAAAAAATAAAATATTGAGGTTTATCAACTATAATGTGGAAACTAGAATGTATACTCTAGTGAAATGGTTTCTCAAACGATCTCAAGGGAGGAATAAAAGCAAAAAGGAAGTAGTTGGTGAAGAGGGAATGACAGCACTTGGGAGAGAATAACCATTATCACTCCATCATCACATTTATGGTAGCTATGCAAATGAGGACATATCATTTTTAAATTTTTAATTTAATTTAATTTAATTTAAATTTAAGATTTTTAAAAATTCACATACAAGTTATTTATTTCATACCTCTGAAATTGGCAATATCTCAGGCAGTCTGGAAAGCACTATAAAACCTATATCTCTCTGTGCAATTATGTATAACCTTAGTGAAGAAGAAGAAGAAATGGAGGTGTATTTTAAAAGTTAGTACAGCTGCACTTGAGTTATGAGAAAATTAAAGGGTGAGGGAGTACTTATACAAGATGGAAATGAGGAACATTAAAGCATATGAGGAATTTATCACAGAATTTTAAGAATAATATTGGTAGGTCCTAAGCTTCAATAGAACTGATTTTATTATATGAACATTGATAATTACTAATGATTGCAAAGACTGCTTTATCAAATATATTTAGAACTAAATGATGTAAGAACAGTTGGATCAATGCTTCAGGCTGATGGCTTAATGTTTATGAATAAGATTGCAGTTGCAAAATCTGCCAGCTCCTAGTCCCTTCAGTTTTTTCTAGAAAAGATTTTTATAGAAAGCATTTGTAAGAATGAATTGAAATCTAAGATGAAATAGTGATTATAGGATAACCTTAGCTTCTCTTTACAAAATCAAGTCTCTTGGCTAAGAATAATTATATCCCATTATACTGAAAGTAGCTACAAATTAATTGTTTGACCATGGCAAATAATCACTAAATAATGGTGAAAACAGTAGAAGTTACCAGACCATTGAGAGCAGGCAAATGTGATTATTTTAATCTACTTATTTCTATGTTGGTTTAGAAATAGATAATTAATCAACATTTTAATTAAACATGATACAACCACTATCAGTCTAGATAGATTCATATTTATAAAATATCCTATACTCTATTCTTAATCTTACTCTATTAAACAATTGTGGCAGTGATATGATCAGAGAAATAAAAAGCTAGAGTAAATTTAGCTGAAGTTAAGAATCTTTCAACATTAAAGGAAAAAAAGAAGGTAATTAAAATATTAAGTTTTAATTCTCTGGCACTTAATATATTCATCCAACCCTCAAATCAACCCTGTAAGTTAGATATTATTATATATATTGTGATTGTTAATTATCTATCAACTTGATTGGGCCAGAGTGCTCAGTATTCAGTCAAATATTACTGGGTGTGTTTGTCAGGATATTTTTGGATAATTTTAATATTTAAGTCAATAGACTTAGTAAAGGAAATTGCCTTTCCTAATGTGGATGGGTGTCATCCAATTAGTCAAAAGCCTGAATAGAACCAAAGGCTGAACATTCCCCAGGAAGGGAGAATTCCTTCTGCCTGACTATCTTCGAGCTTGGACATTGTTTTTTCCCTATCTTCAGTCTCAAAACATTGGCTCCTTCTGGGTCTTGAGTCTGCCAGCTTTCAGACTGGACATATACCGTCAGCTCTCTTGGGTCTCCAGCTTGTTGACTACAGACCTTGGAATTTTGAGCCAATTCCTTGCAATAATCTTTCCTTTTCTGTATCTTTCTTTCTGTCTCTCTATAGATAGATAGATAGATAACATAGATATCTATCTATATATATCTATATCTATATTTATATATGGGCTCTTCATTCTTCTGGAGCCAATTCATATATATTGGGAGATCTATTGGTTTTGTTCTTGGGAGAACTCTGACTAATACACATATTTACAGTTGAAGCAACAGAACCGTAGAGGAAATTATTAAAGTAATTGTAACTCACATGGCTACATCTGTGAACTGAGATTCAAATCTATATCTCAGTGATTCTAAAACCTCAGTTCACTTGACTACCTCACCTTGACTCCAGCACAGACTAGAAGATGACCTAAAATCCTCAGAAGATATAGATGAATGGGTTAAATAAAAATGCATGTGCTCTAGGACACATATTGAAATGATCCAACTGAATAAACAGACTATAGCAACACATATAAAAATGACATATGGGGTTCATTCATTCATTCATTTTCTTTCTTTCTTTTTTTATTTACTTCTTAAATAAATATCCATTAAGCACTTCAGTTCCAGACATTTTTTTAAGAGTTACAAAAGTTGAAAAAAAAAAAAACCCTCTCTTCTCATGTAGCCTACTTTCTAGTAAAGGAGGATTGCTAATTAACAGTATAATTAAAGAAAAACATAGTACATTAGATGAAGATAAGTGCTAAGTAGAAAAATGAAACAGGGAAGGAGGATGAGCAATATTAATAGGAAGATTACACTTTCTGATAGATTAATTAGGGAAACCGTCATTTGAATAATGACTTGAAAGAGATGAGGAAAGTAGCAATGTAAATATCAGATGGAAGAGACCTTAGGCAGTCATCATATTAAAATTTTTATTTTTTCCTTTCTAGTAACTTTTATTGAGGTAAAATTCAAATAACATAAAATGAACCATTTTATGATGTATAATTCAGTGGCATTTAGCATATTCATAGTTTGTGAAACTGTCCTCTCCATCTAGTTCCAAAACATTTTCATCATGGCAGAAGGAAATCTTGTACACATTAAACTGTCATCTCCATTCCTCCAACCTCTGACAATCACTGATCTGCTTCCTGTATCTATGGACTGATCTATTCTTGATACTTCATTATAAGTGGAATCATTCAAAATCTGGCACTTCAAGCCTGACTTCTTTCAGTTTGTTTAATGTTTTCAAGATTTATCCACATTGTGGGGGAGAACAGCCAATGAAACTGTATGCAGCCAAAGGATTCATTGGATGTTGGAGAAAGCAATAGAAGCTGAATTCTAACAAGCAATAAGGCTGATTATGCGGGAGATTAGCTGTTAGTGTGAACAGTGTGCAGGACAATTTAATACCAATAACAGCATTATGTGAGGTAGGGTTGAGAGATAAGGAGGGACTTTGTTGTAACATGAAGAAGCAGAGGTCTCTCACGTCACTGAAGAATTAAAAAGCCAGCAGAAGGGGCACCTGGGTGGCTCAGTGGGTTAAGCCTCTGCCTTCGGCTCAAGTCATGGTCTCGGGGTCCTGGGATCAGGCCCCGCATCAGGCCCTCAGGCAGAGAGGGGGAGCCTGCTTCCCGCTCTCTCTCTGCCTGAGTCTGCTTACTTGTGATCTCTCTCTCTCTCTGTTAAATAAATAAATAAAATCTTAAAAAAAAAAAAAAGCCTGCAGAAAAAGTGAGTAGCACTGTTGTCTGAGAAACTAGGAAAGACTAGTGAAGTGAGTAGCACCGTTGTCTGAGAAACTAGGAAAGACTAGTAAAGTGAGTAGCACCGTTGTCTGAGAAACTAGGAAAGACTAGTGAAGTGAGTAGCACCGTTGTCTGAGAAACTAGGAAAGACTAGTGCACGTTTTACAACATAACAAAGCCCAGAGTGATGTACTGAAGCTCCAGTACAAAGACCATAATACAAGGCAGTCAGAAAACCATGCAAATGGAATACCAAGAATAAGTGCAATAGGTTAAAGGAGGAATTTCAAATATAATTAATTACCAAGACAACTCAGTCATGTCAACAGCTTGCTTTATGAGCCAGAGTGCAGTTTATAGGTTGTTTGGGCAAGCAAAGATTGAGAGACAATTTACAATATCCCTTTCCCTTAATATCTCACCTCTTGGGGGTATGCTGGAATTGGGATTCAGGCTTTATCTGGTGGCAAGTTCTGAGAAGTTCTAAGTTGATTTTGAAATTGAAGATGGCTTCCCATGTCGGTTTCCACTAGAGGAGCTCCTCTGATTTTGGATAGCCTGAAGAGGATATTCTCTGGTTTGTGCTATGGTCAGAAAAACTATGTATTTATGAGAGGAAGGATGTCAATTAGCATCTCATAGACCATCTCCCACAGTGCCCAGAAATGCTGGCATAGGCTCCAAACTGCTATGTCCTATTTTAGAAAATAGCATAAATTATCTACAGCTTCACTGAGTGAGACATAGAACATAATCCTTGTATATGGGATTCTAGGATAGTGTGTACTAAGAGTTCAGAACCTACTGCCATTGTTTTACTTCCATCTAAACAATCAGCAATTTTTCAGCTTGACCCTGAAACACCACACAAGAAGTGAAAAATAACTTTATTTATTAAATAATTTTTGTTATTAGACAAGGAAAGAGTTGATGTGCGAAAGAAGGAAAAAAAATCAGAAAATCTTTCTGTGAACATATTTTGAAGTAACAAATTTTTTTTCTCATAATCAGGGCTTTGATTAAATGTATAACTTAGGGAATTAAGAATTCTATCCATAAACTCTTTAAGGAAGGCCAAAAGTCTTTTGGTAGAGAAGATATAAAAAAGATTAAAATTGTGTGACTATATAAAGGATTAAAATTGTGTGACTTGGGTTAACTTCATTTCTGTAATGACAGCTCCAAATTGAATGATTCAAGCTTCCGCCCTACCCGTGAGCCAGCATAAGGGCATGCTCACATGATGATCTCTCCAACTCTAAAGAGTAAATTTTTCTCACTGGCAGATTATTGTCCTCAATGTGTGATTCAGGCACACAATGTATCCACAATGTGGCTCTGCTATTCCCAGAGCCCTACTAATCATCATCACCACCAGAATTGAAAGAGTAAGGGGGACATTTCTCTTCTTAAAAGATTTGGCTTCCCTGTAGCAGACATTGCTTCTGCTTACATTTCACAGTTAGAACTCAGTTATACGACAATGTATAACTGCCAGGGAAGTTGTAAAATTAAGTTAGTTACAGTTAAGGAAAAAGGGAAACACATTTTGGGTAAATGACAGCATTCGCCACACCAGCTATTGGTTGTTCATTGCCTGAGTGACCATAGAGATTCTCTTCTGTGAGTCTGTGTGCCATATTTAACCCATTGATTATGAACCCATAGGCAATATTTTGGTTATTGTAAGTTATAATTATAGACTGACCATGAATAAGAATTCATCCTGTGAAATTAATCTAGTTATTTTTATAATAACATTTTAAATAAGAAATTTGGATAACATAATGTAAACATTGTCTATCTACTATGTCAGTTATTTGACAAAGTTTCTTAAGTATTTTTCCTGGGAAGTAGAAATGTGAAGTGGATTTTGGCTGAGTTACATGAATTAACACTTGTTATAATAACTATATTCAAAGTATACCAATAAATATATTCAATGTTGGCCTCTTGAGGTATCTTAAGGGATGTGACTCAGGGCTCAGACCTGACTCTGTAACCATTAAATATTCTAAAGACAAAAATGTTTATTTTATCATCTTTTGCTATAAAGTAAACCAGAAGAGTATGGTTATAGAAGCATAATTTTTTTTTAGATCTGCTCAGTCTGTTACCCAGTCCATAATAAAATAATGGGACTATATATGGACAACTAGAAACTGCTATTCTAGTCCATTTGAAGATAAACTATGGATAATTATCAGGGAGGAAGTTGATGTAATTATAGACCGTGTGTGGGGGGGGGAAGTCCAATAAGCCATCAGTATTTTATGACCAGAAAAAAAGGAAATAAATAGTTCTGAATTCCATACTCTTGTCAGGACATATCTGGGGTGACCTTTTGTTCTGGGCACCGCATTTTATTTTATTTTATTTTTTTTTAAAGATTTTATTTATTTTTCAGAGAGAGAGAGAGTGAGCACAGGCAGACAGAATGGCAGGCAGAGGCAGAGGGAGAAACAGGCTCCCTGCTGAGCAAGGATCCCCATGCGGGACTCGACCCCAGGATGCTGGGGTCATGACCTGAGCTGAAGACAGCCGCTTAACCAACTGAGCCACCCAAACGTCCCAAGGCACCACATTTTAAAAGAAAGTGGAAGATATATTAAGTCCCAAAGATAGGCATCTAGGAAATCAAATCTTATCAAGGATAATTGAATAAATAGAAATTTTATTACTTGGAAAAATAAAAGGCAAAGAAATAAATATCAGAAAGCTTTTCAAGTGACAGAGGAATTGGCACAGGATATCTGACTAGGAAGTAGTGAGCAAATTATTTTAGAATGATTATATGACAAAGAACAATCACTAATAATGGATTATTCTGACATTGTGCCTTAGAATTTAGGTGAGGTGTCATATCTGAAAGGGGATGGAAACAAGCACTCGGCAGTCACTAATTCCTCTCAATTCTGTAATGTCGCTGGGCAAATGTTGCCAGACCCCACTATCTGCAGGTGCTATGTGCTCCTTTCTTAGGAATCAGTTCTGCTGTGGAAGAGATTTTACTCCACAGTTCTGCTAATCTGTGTGATTTTGCTGGTTTCAATTCAGCTGGCTCTTTGTGGGTTTGGTTGGTTTGGGAAAGCCCAGTTGGGATGACATGGCTTAGCTTCCTGTGGTCTCCCAGCCTCTCGGCCAGGCTTGTTCATATGGCAGTGGCAATGCCTGGTGAGCCCTGGACTACAAATTTGTATACTGTCACTTCCACTGCTTTCTGGAGGCCAAATCCACTCACAGTGTCAGCCCTGATTCAGGTGGAGTGACATTGTAAACAGCATAAAAGCTGGAAGAGTGGAGAATTGATGTAATTTTTATAATCTATATGCAATAAGAAGCACAAGATAATTATTATATACAAGAGAAACATGTGCTTTGATGACCATACATGTAAACTATCATTCTGGGCTCTCTCTTTTTTTTTTTTTTTTTAAGATTTTTATTTATTTATCTGACAAGAAGAGATCACAAGTAGGGGGAGAGGCAGGCAGAGAGAGAGGAGGAAGCAGGCTCCCTGCTGAGCAGAGAGCCTGATGCAGGGCTCGATCCCAGGACGCTGGGATCATGACCTGAGCTGAAGGCAGAGGCTTTAACCCACTGAGCCACCCAGGCACCCTTATTCTGGGCTCTCATGTTCAAATGTTGCCTTTAGTATTTCTTAGAAACTTGAAACTTGACGTTCAGTTTAATACCTAATATTAGCATTTCTCATGGGGAACATTTTTTCAGAAATCTGTGGTTTCTAGGGACATAAACTTTGATAAAAGGAAAAAAGTTTAGAGATATGAAATAAAGAAGGTTTTCATGCAAAAATATATTGCTGGTAATGATTTGTACAAAACCTATGATATATATACTGTGGGTTAAACTTCTAAGACTTTCTCTCTTTGATCTATTTAAAATCCAATTTAAGATAAATCTTACATACTTAAAGAGAAAATCAGTTGTACCAGGAAGTAAATTGTAAATGTCAAATTAGTTGTATATAAAATAAGTTCTGTAAAAAGCCAAAGGAGTGTGATTTAACTAGTCTGTCTGAGTGATCAAGAGACTTCACTTGTCTGGTGAACAGCATAAGCTAAGTCTCAGAGAATAATGCACACATCATGAGATGTGTGCACACACACACTAAGAAGTGTAGTGGAGTGTGGGGAAACTACAGAAAAGCAACAAAGATTAGCTGAAATTTAGATTAATCACATTTGGGACTTAGATAAAAGTTAGAATTGTTGGGAATTTAAATTACCAAAATGTGAAACACTGAAAATTTATGCAGGGGAATTAAGTAATAAAAAGGATATTTTAAGAACACTAGGTGGGGCTAATTTGGTATTCAAATTAAAAGCTAATGAGACAGAAAGATCTGCTGGAAATTGCTGTCATACATTTTATAGACATATTAGTAATGAATATTGGGATTACAGGGTTCTATTTGTTTGTATTTTAAGATTTATTTATTTATTGGGGGAGGGACAGAGAAAGAGGGAGAGGAGGAATCCCAAGCAGACTCCCTGCTGAGTTCTTAGCACCATGTGGGGCTTGATCTCACAACCCTGAGATCATGACCTGAGATAAAGTCAAGAGTCAGACCATTTAACTGACTAAGCTACCCAGGGGCCTCTGGGATTACAGTTTTGATGATGAAGTAGAGGAATTTATGATAGGATTTTCATTAAGAGGGAAACGATGGGTAAATATCAGTAAGTGCTATCATCAGTATATTTGCACCTGTGCTTCTAAGTAGTGTGAGAGGAACATCCCTACTGAGAATGCAGGACGAGGGAGGGGCAGGCATGGGCAAACTCGGGTGGGGTTACTATCATGAAGACACTAGCCTAGTTGTCCTCACAGAGAGCTAGAAACATTGAATTTCTCCAATTTGAAATTCAAATTTCTCCAATTTGAAACCATGCATTATATTATGAAAACCACAAAGAATTAAAGCCACTTTCCCTGTTAATCTGTTGGTCAGGTGAAGAGCAAATTGTCTTTCTTGACAGATTTCTGCCAAAAGTTCACCCAGAAACAAAATGTAAGACTCCCTTTTCCACGGACTCAATTTTGCCCTTATAAATATTGCATTTCCCTATGTTTACAAACTGTATATGATTGATGTCTTTGGTATGTGAGAATATTCAGCTGTGCTCTAACATAACATCTTTGAGTTATTCTTTGACACTGCTGACAAAAATATGCCCAGTGATGGTTTCCACAAGAGATATTACCTAGAATTGATTTGATTTCCAGATCCCGGTGAATTTTTTATACCAGTATAATTCACATTTCCATATAGAAATTCAGATCCTGAGTAGCTGGTGGTGGGAGAGGTTTTTTTCAAAACAGAATTCACTATATGAGGACAGTTACCAATTATAATCAAAATACTATTAAAATTTATCCCCATTAATAAGTATCCCAGGATAGTATATTATTTACCTATCAATAATATTTTTCTCACATTTATCCATGTTACTCAAGCAGTGTATCACAACATATCAAACTTTTATAACATCCATACTTTTTCCTTCTTTGTTATCACTAGAACAATAAAATACTTATTTTGAGGGTGTTTATTTAAATATTTAACACTATTATAGCATGTTTATTTGTTCATAATTTTATTAAGCATTTAAAGAGAGTAAGGTAACATTCTATTGACAAAGTCCTTGCTGTTGGCTTCCTACATTCTGGGTGGTAAGCCTTTCCCAGAGGCCTGCTGGGACTTCCCAGAGTGGAATTTAAGAGAGGGGCCACTTAGTGTGCATAGAGAAGTGAAGAGACACTTCCCGGGAAAGGAGACACTGGAGGTGAGTTTTAAAGAATAGGTAATTTCTCTAGGCAACAATAGGAAAATAATTTTAGATGGAGGGGCTATATAGTACAAAACATTCCCTATAGGAAGCAACAGTTGTATTGGAGATAATAAGTGTTCACTGTATATAAGAAATAAGAATGGATCTGGTTTTCACTGCTACAGCTCTCCTATGTTACCTAAAATCTTTGACCAACTCTGGTATTTGGAAATAGTGAGTGGACTGAGAAGAGAATATGTGCTTTGGGAGTGGGGACATTAGTTTTAGGTACATAGGAGGAAAGGGAAGAAACAGATGACTATGGTAAGTTTAAAGAAACAAATAGGATGCAGGTGTTCTCCAGAGACTGAGCCCTCAGAATATATTGTCTTTTTAGGGCCTATAAGAAAGAGAACATAAGTGCACCTGGGTGGCTGAGTGGGTTAAGCCTCTGCCTTCCGTCCAGGTCATGATCTCAGGGTCCTGGGATCCAGCCCTGCATTGGGTTCTCTGCTCAGCAGGATGCCTGCTTACCCCTCTCTCTCTGCCTGACTCTGCCTACTCGTGATCTCTCTCTCTGTGTGTCAAATAAATAAATAAAGTCTTAAAAAAAAAAAAAGAACACAGAAACGTTCTCGTATGACCTGATGTATATCTATTTTTGGTTTAATATAAGTATAGATAAATTAGGTTTAAATGAATTGATTGCTTAGTTGTGAAATATCCATTTATAATCATATTTCTTTTTTATTTAGCTCTTCTTATATAAAATACCATGCATATGAAAGCTTCTTATTGAATTCCTTTTTCTTTTTGAAAATTATGAAAATGTATAAAAGAGAGTCTTAGGGTATATGCTAAACCCCTACGCCGGTCCCTCTTTTTAGTTTTAAATTTAGGAATTCCTGACTCAGCAAATGGCAGCTATGAAGAACATCTACTATGAACCTAAACTTAATTGCAAACCAGCAATTTATAAGTTTCAGTTACTTTTAGAAAATTCATAAAAATGCTTTGTTTTATAAAATTAAAGCATGAATTTATACTTTGATTTGTCTACATGATATAAGAATACATTTGACTGAAGGGTTCTTGACTAAATAAATTTATTTAATCAATTGTTCTGTATTGTCAGAGTTTAGGAAGCACGCATTTAATTGCTGGAGTTTTCTAGATTAAAATATATTCAATTTCTAAATACTAAGAGTATATGCTAAAGTGCTACAAACACAATATTCTACCTCCAACTTTTGACATGTTAAGAAAAAATAAAACATGTAGAGTTAGTTTTACTCTTTTATTAAATTTACTAAGATTTCTCTATTTTCTTCACTAAGTATATTAATAATATATTAAGGTCATTGTGTTTACTTTAAAACTAAGATAAATTAAAACCAACCTAGAGGGGCACGTGGGTGGCCAAGTTGTCAAGTGTGTGCTCAGTTCTGGGGTGCTGGGATTGAGTTGCACATCAGGCTCCCTGCTCAGGCGGAAAGCCTACTTCTCCCTCTCTCACTCCCCCTGCTTGTATTCCCTCTCTCGTTGTCTCTCTCTCTCTGTCAAATAAATACAATCTTAAAAAACAAAACAAAACCTAGAGAACTCCATAGTGAATTTGTGTTTAATAGAAAACTCTTTATTTTCAGATTTTATTATTCTCAATCTAACAACTAATTTTGTTTTTACTTTGTAAATTTTCACTGATAATTATAAATGCCTCCACTATCCAAAGTAATATATGCCAAAGTAATAGGTACAATCAAATTGTGTCACATAAATGAAATGTATTCTGTATATCATTACACTACTAATAATATTCCTCTTTATTTTTAGTGGCCCTCTTAAAATGAAAATGTTTCCTAATTATACCCTAATGTTTTTCCACTTTAATATTTCCATGTCACTGAAGCATGGCTAAAATGACAGGGTAGTCATTGCAAATCTCATTAGCTTTTATATCACTAAAATTCAACTTCACAAGAGAACTCCCGTGTTTTAGGATGCATCTTTTATTTTATTTCCTTAGCTGATTTTAAATATATAATCACTTATTTGGGGGAATAAATGCAGCTCGAGTCTAGTATCTCTTTACCTTTTGGTGTATTTTCATAGTCTGCGGAGATTAGAGTAGAATGATGGTCATGTGCAGTTTTTAGAAGATTAATTAGAATCACTAATAAAAACAATTTTACTTCAACGTCAGGACAAAGATAGCGGAGTGGTGTGTTGCATGAATTTTAAGATTTTTTTTTGGTGAATTATTATTTCATTGAATGCAGGGAACTGTTGTTTGACTCCAGTAAAAAATTAATCATATTAATCAATTATTAATTTTATTTTTGTGGTTACAAGTATGGAAAGGGGAACTATATTTTTCAAAATACAGCTCTCATAAACTTGGAAACATATGTGGGTCATCTATCATGTGCCAGGCAATGTAAAACTGCTCTGGTGTCCTACAAAGATGAATTAACTAGAGTTTCTTAGATTTAAGAAACTCACTGAATTACCACATTTTGTTGACTTTTTGCCCATGAGCATTTTTCTACACAGTGAAAGTATCAGGTTCTATTTAATAGGGCAATCGTTAATTCTGATGCTGGAGAAAACATCATTATTATAGAAACCAACTTTGTGTAGCACAAATCTCTGCCTGTATTTCAACCTACTCACCTTTATTTTGTTAGCAGAGGTTGTGAAAACTGAGTACTCACTTAGAGGAATGAAATATAATAGAAAATAAATGGAGTGAAAATAATAAAGTTAATAATAAAACAGAGATGTTGAGGAATTTTCACAGTAGAACAGGTCAGTAGTTCATCTAGTTGGTACATTCATCATGAGTAAATATTTTCCAGGATAACCAAGACCACGTATTTTAGAGAAAAGCATTGTGCTGATGTAATATAGACTAACTTTCAATATTCTTCTACAGAGAAAATCTTTTCTTTATCCCACTAATGATTATATAAAGAAAAGTGATATACTTGAGGCCATGCTCAAAACTGTTATTCTATCTGAATAATGAATAAAAATATTTATTTTTTAAAAATGTGTTCCTTCCAATTGACTCTTGAAGAATAAATTCTAGACTTTTAATCACCTTTTGTAATTACATATATGAATATACCTGATAGAATATAAAAGTTTGAGAAATGGGGCAATTATTTCATTGCAGACCTATATATTTTTATTAAAGCAATTAAACCAAAACCTCTGAGCATACTCTGTATGACCTAGGTATGTGACAGAACTACCCTGAATATTACTTTGTTTCTTTGAAAGTCACTTAATGTATGCTGACTTTTTTCTTGGCTAAAGTAGGTAGAAGCACTTTCAAACTACAGACTGAAATTTAAAATGATCAATATACTATATAAAACAGTATCAATCTGTTTTTATTTTCATTTCTTCTGTAATAAGTTAATAATGTCAAGATGCTAACAGAAGTTGAGATTCTGGAGGAAAAAAAAAAAGCTTTAAATTTTAATATGCTGCCAGATAGTGACAATAAAAATTCGCTTTCCAAAGCAATAAGCATTTTTTAGAAACACAGTGTATCCTGTTCATCTGAATTTCAACCTTTCAGTGTGTCACCTTGTGTAACACCCATTTAGTAGGCCATATCACCTATATCAAGCCAGCTCTACCTTGATGGGGAATATGTGATTACATTGGTAAGTTCCATGAGCTAAAGACCATTGTCTGAAAGTTTATGCAAACAACTTTCTTAATCAGAAGCATTTCTTAATCAGAATTAGTATTGGTTAACATGATAATCAAAATGTTATGTGCAGCATGCATACTTGAGAAGTGTTGTCTTCAATTTTGAGAGAATTCTGATGATTAGAGTTTTTAATAATATTCACTGAAAGTCAAAGTCATAATTTTATTTTTTTCTTCATTCCTTTACAACAAATTTGCTATAACTTGTGGAGTAAGATTAGACAACTTGTGTATGAATCCATTCTTTAAAATAATAGGATGTTAAATTTATGAAAACTCAGAGGCTGTGGAATAAAACACTGGACTCACTGGACTATGAATCTATAAATAGCCACAAAGTAAACAATGAGTAAAGATATACTACTCTTATGGTTTAGGAAAAATGTCCTTGCTTAAAGCTAGAACAAGAATACATTCAAATACAAAAGACCAATTTCATGAAATGCCTAAGGTCAAATACAATGGTACTGCTCTGAAGATACCTGCATAGGAAAGAAATTGATCAAAACATAACACTGAAAATCATGAAGAAGCTTAGTTTATTAATATGAGGTTAATCCTTTTTTAAAATTTTATAACTTTGTCTCTTGATGGCAGTAAAATGTTATATGGCACTATTTTATCCTGGAGGACTCTCATCTCGAAACATTTTATTTCTAAAAGAGGAAAAGGAACAAAACAGCTATCAGAATCATATGTTCTTCTTTCATAGAAAATAGTAAGTCATTAATTAAACAGTCTTAATCTTAGACTATTTCTTGCAATTATGGAAATTAAGAAAGAAGAGAAAAGGAAAAAGAGGAAAGGCTGAAAAAGGAGGATTTTAAGAGAAGGAGGAAGAGGATGAGAGAAAAGGGAGCAAGGATTGAGAGTGACAGAGAGAAGATGAAAGAAAAGAAAAAGCAAGAAATGGATGTATCCTGTACTCCTGATTCACCTCGGTGGACATTTGGAAGAGGATACACTTTGGCAGTAGAATGTGTTTTTCTTTTTTTTTCCTGGATGTTTTAAACACAATCTTTATTTAGGTGTGCAGATTGTCTTTTTTTTTTTTTTTCCTCTCACATGGTTAATAACTCTAAACTGATATTCTATCAGGGTTATTTTTCACTGGAGTTCCCACCATCCTGAATTGTTCAGACAAGATGCTGAGTTTCCTTTGGCCAGCATCTGAGGTTTCACTTATTCTGGACTGACACTGTGTTAACCTTTTGGGTTCGTGTTCTGCCATGACGTTGGTAAAAGTTTATTTAGTGACCTCAAAAAGATACTTCCAAGTCCTGATCTCTGGTACCTGTGAATGTATCCTTATTTGGAAATAGTGTCTTTGCAGGTATAATTAAGAATCTCAGAGGAGATCATCTTGAATTTAGGATGCGCCATAAATCCAATGACCCACGTGCTGTGAGAGACAGATTTCAGACACAGAGAATTTACTGTAAGGATGGACACTGACTGGAGTGGTATGTCTATTAGCCAAGAGTTGTCAAGCATCCACCAGCAGCTGCAAGAAAGGTATGGAATAGATTCCCCCTCAGAACCTGCAGCAGGAGCCAACATCTTGTTTGGGATTTTTGGTTTTCAGAATGGTGTGAGAATAAATTTTGGTTGTTGTAAGCCACTAAGTTTGTAGTATTGTATTACCACAGCCCTAAGAAACAAATAAAGTAGCATTATTTAAGACCCCATACAACTCGTGGGACAAGTTTAAAGTGCAGATGGCTCCTTGATGATTCTTTGTCCATCCACACCCCTGTCAGACTGCTATCCCTCTGTCACTTCACAGTGCTGACATTTAGTAATTATTTAATTTTGCGTGGTCATTAAAATTGGTCTTTAAGGCCAATACTTGTTTTTTAAAGTCATGATTTTTATTTTTTCTATTTTAGCTCCCACTGACAACCTTGTTTTTTCTGAGCATCTATTTTGATTGTGGAGGTTATAAATTTCCTTATCTCACTTTAGAGCTCAATTACCGTTTTTTTATTTGTTTGCTTGTTTGTTTGTTTGTTTGTTTAAGTCACACTTTTTCAGGGCACCTGGGTGGCTCAGTCAGTTAAGTGTCTAACTCATGATTTCAGGTCAGGTCATGATCTCAGGGTTGTGAAATCCAGCCCTGCACTGACTTCTGTGCTGGGTGTGGAACCTGCTTAAGATTCTCTTTCTCCCTCTCCCTCTGCCCCAACCTTACCCCATTCTCATTCTCTATAAATAAGTAAATTTCACATGTTTCATATATATTAAATATATTATATAATGTATATACATATATAGAAATAAATATGAGGAGTGCCTGAATAGCTCAGTAGATTTAAGTGTCTGACTCTCGCTTTCAGCTCAGGTCATGATTTCAGGGTTGTGGGATTGAGCCCCTCATCAGGCTCCCCACTCAGTGGGGAGTCTGCTCAAAGATTCTCTCCCTCTGTCCCTCCCTCAATTCACGCTCTTTTTATCTCTCTCAAATAAATAAATAAATCTTAAAAAAGAAATATATATTAGATATATTTCAATATATATCTAATATATATTTATAAATTTATATATTATATATTTATATATGTGTATGTATATATATCATATATATCATATCATATATCATATATCATATATGAGATATATATCATATATATCATATATATATGAGAGAGAGAGAGACAGAGAAAGATGGCGACAGAAAGTTGTAGGGTTATGTATTATGCATGTGTTATGTATGTGTTAAGGGATCTTTTCATACTGATTTAATTGTTATGGAGAAAAGCCTTTTAAAACTGAAATTGGGTAAAACGGACTCATATTTTATAGAGAACTGGACTGATTTCCAAAGATTCCTTTACTTAGCCAAATATAATTTTGATTCTACTTAAGCACTCACAAATTATGTAAAATTAGAGAATAGTTCTAGGAATATTTGAAGAGTCACTATTGTAACCCAATTTACAACAGTTTCAGAAAATGTTAAGAATTGTGGATCTGTTGGATATCCTCATGGATGAGAAGATACAATATTGTTAAAATGTCCGTACTACCCAAAGCAACTTACACATCCAGTGCAGTCCCCATCAAAATCTGATTGGAGTTGGAGGCTTCACACTGTCTGATTTCAATACATATTCCAAAAATATGATAATCAACGCATGTAGTACTAGGGTAAAGACAGAAACATACACCAACAGAACAGAGGAGAGAGCCTGGAAATAAACCCTTGCATGTAAAGTCAAGTGGTCTTTGACAAAGATGTGAGACCAGTCAATGGGGAAGGGAACTCTTCAACAAATGGTGCTGGGAAAAATCGATATCCATATGAAATATTATTAATTTGGACCCTTGCCTTACACTATGAACAAAAATTAACTTGAAATAGGTCTTTGAACTAAACATAAGACTGAAAACTATAAAACTCCTAGAAGAAAACATAGGGAAAAGACTTTCTGATGTTGGATTTGGCAATGATTTCTGGTATATTATGTCAAAATATAGGCAACAAAAGCAAAAATAGACAAATGGGACATCTAAGTCAAAATCTCCTTTGCACAAAAATAATAAAGTGACAAGGCAATCTACAGAATTGGAGCAAATACTTACGAATCATGTACTAACTAGGAGTGAATATCTGGGCTGTGTAAATAACTCCTACAACTTGACAACAACAACAAGAACACATAATCCAATTTAAAAATAAGCAAGACTTGAATAGATATTTCTTCAAAGCAGACATACAAATGACCATCAAGCATATGGAAAGATGTTCAATGAAGTAATCTTTAGAAAAATACAAATAAAAACCACAATGTGATATCATCTCAGAATCATTAGGAAGCCAATGTAAAAAAGAAAAACCAAAACAAACCAAACAGAAAAAAAGTAGAAAATAGCAAGTATTGGTGAGGATGTGGAGAAACTGGAATACGTGTTCACTTCCGGTGGGACTGTAAAATGGGGCAGCTGCTAAGGAAAACAATAGGGAAGTTCCTCAAAAAATTAAAAATGCAATCACTGGGGCACCTGGATGGTTCAGTGGGTTAAGCCTCTGCCTTCGGCTCAGGTCATGATCTCAGAGTCCTGGGATCGAGCCCTGGGTGCATCGGGCTCTCTGCTTGGCAGGGAGCCTGCTTCCCGTCCCCCACAACCCCTGCCTGCCTCTCTGCCCACTTGTGATCTCTCTCTCTATCTGTGTCAAATAAATAAATAAAATATTTTTAAAAAGTACAATCACTATACGATCTAGCAATCCTACTTCTGAGGAAATATCTAGAATAATTGAAAACAGTACCTTGAATAGCTATTTGCACAACCATGCTTAACCCAACTGTACTCACGATAGCCAAAAGGTAGAAGTAACCCAAATGTCCATGGATGAGTGAATAAAGAGAATGCAGTCCATACTTACAATGGAAAATGACACATCCTTAAAAAAAAAAAAAAAAGGAATCCTGCCATATGCTACAATATGGACAAAACTCAACAGTATGCTAATTGAAATACGCCAGTCATAAAAAGAAATATATTGTATGGTTCCAGTACATGTCAAACTCATAAAAGCAGAAAGTAGAATGGTGGTTGCCAGGGGCTGGGGCCAGGGGTGAGGTGGGGGCAGAAATGAAGAGATGTTCAACAGGTATTGAGTTTCAGTTTCGTAAGATGAAAATTTCTAGTGACATGCTGCATAACGATTGAATAGAGTTAACGTTTCTAAACTATATACTTAAAAATGGTGCAGACTGTAATTTTCAAAAGTAAAAAATTAAAAATAAATAGGTAGATAAATCTAGTACCTTATCAACCCTCTAATATAAACAGATCAAGAAGAAGAAGAAGAAGAATTCGGGATACTTGGATAATATATTAATGTCAATTCAAGCTAAATGATTTGCAATGACACAATTCATCAGATAGTCTAAAGAAAACAGAGTGGAGCACACACTGAAGCAATATGAACTGGTTCATCTGAAAATCTTACATTTCATACACCAGTACCTGATACTTGACTAGATAGAGAAGCAAAAACCACTTACTCTGCGGCCAGCCCATAAACTCAGCATCGGATGCAATGTTTTATATTAAACACGGTTCTCTGCTGCTGCATCCAGCCTTCCTCCTGCGATGTGTGTCAACATCATTACCCTGAGCCAGCTCTCTAGAGCTGGGCTTATCCGCCGTGTCTCTAAGTCATAGCACTTTGCCGCACAGCCAAGCCTGGTGTTTATGCACAGCGCAGAATGTACTGGGCAGCTTGCCTAGCATATGCTGTGTTCTTGCCTTTTTTAAAAGATGTAGCACAGAAACATTGCAGGTCCTTTCCTTCATAAACATCCTTTATGTTTACGAACGACACTTTATCTCTTCTCTCCCAACCTTGTGAAACGTACCTGCTTTAGTAACAGGGAGCCTATGATGATGATGATATTTATGATTATGCCGTCCTCTGACAACAGGTTGTAGGAGTGCTGAGACACTGACTAGAATTCGACCCCTTTTAAAAATTTGGATCTGAATGGGCTCAAGAAGGCATTTTGCTTGTCAGAATCTTCAGGCTCAGAGTCTGAACCCAAGAACAAGGATTGCTATCACCTTCTGCAGAATGAACAGGCATCCAGAATGTGCATTTCTTATATTTTGATGACTCTACTAGCACCTTATTCTGTTCTCATGGGATGCACACCATTTATGTGAGAAACTACTTCTCAAGTTTCTGTAATAGCTAGTGTTTAGGCACTATTTAAGGATTTTTATACTGGTCACGTTTGTTTCAGAAACATTTTAAAAGTGAAAGACTTTATTGTTAACTACATGTAAAAGGTAATACTTCAGTGTATCAATTAGGACATCTCAAATATCATTTTGATAAAAAGCAGTATAAATAGCAACACTGTCTCTATCAAGGATGTCTATTTTTGACATATTTACATCGCTATTGAGAATTATATAGATCAGATTTCCATAATTTTATCCTCAATGAGAAATTATTTTATATTTGCTTAGGTTCTACCCATGTCCCAGAACACAGCGCACTTTCCCCCTGTAGCTTTCTATTTTGCCTGATTCAAGTTAGACTGAACATGTCAGAATGTATGAATCCCAGGAAGAAGGACAACTGACGTCAAACTCTTCAATAGGTCTCAAGGGAACTATCTTAAACAACCTTTGTTTCCAAAGTTAAGGGCATGTTTAGTTATTAAACAACAGATTTTGAAAATAGGTTCTACTTTTTTGGTGTTGTTAATGTTGGCTTTCTCAGATCCTAACTTCAACATCAAAATGTAGTATCAGTAGGAACAAAATATTCTAGGAACCAGCAGATTTTCAACAAAGTACTGCCAACACCACCCACCTAATAACTGGGACTCAGTGAGAAATGAAAACAGGGGGCAGCTTGTTCAAAATGCAGAAAAAGATGCCATTAAAGGTACCAAGACGTAGAGGTTTTTCCATGTTTTTTTCTGCAGTGTCTCTCTGACTTCTCAGTGTTTTTATTTGCTATTTAATGCCAAAGTAAGGAAAAAATAATACTTTAAGTTATGAACGTGAATTTTATTGTTCATTATTATCTTGTACAATGACAGTTTTAACTGTAATGTAAGAGCATTTTACTCATATACAGAATCCCCCAAATCACACAGCTCATACCTCATAGCTTGTAGATGTATGTGTATCCCATTCTTACCAGGACAGGGAACACTACAAAGCCAACTGAAACGTTTTTGTTTTGGTTCTTTATTCATGCACAGTCAACCAACACCTTTTGCTTTTGGCTTATGATGAGGAAGAAATGAAAGGAAACAGAGTTACCATTGTCCTTCATTTCCCTTTCCTTCTTCAACATCATTTAAGTAGTTGGTTAAAAGAGTAAAGTAATGATGAACATTTTTTCATGTGTCTGATAGCCATTTGTATGTCTTCATTGGAGAAGTGTCTGTTCATATCTTCTGCCCATTTTTTGATATGATTATCTGTTTTGTGTGTGTTGAGTTTGAGGAGTTCTATATAGATCCTTGATATCAACCTTTTGTCTGTACTGTCATTTGCAAATATCTTCTCCCATTCTGTGGGTTGCCTCTTTGTTTTCTTGACTGTTTCCTTTGCTGTGCGGAAGCTTTTGATTTTGTTGAAGTCCCAAAAGTTTATTTTGGCTTTTGTTTCCTTTGCCTTTGGAGACATATCTTGAAAGAAGTTGCTGTGGCTGATATCGAAGAGATTACTGCCTCTGTTCTCCTCTAGGATTCTGATGGAAGAGGTGGGGGGGGGTGGGAGGTTGGGGGAACCAGGTGGTGGGTATTAGAGAGGGCACGGATTGCATGGAGCACTGGGTGTGGTACAAAAACAATGAATACTGTTATGCTGAAAATAAATTTAAAAAATTATTAAAAAATAAAATAAAATAAAAAGAGCAAAGTAATTTACGAGTAAGAAAGAATACCTCAGGGTTCCTCGGTTGTTGGCATTTCTTAGAACACTATTGCCTTCTTCAACTAAAACCAAGATCTGTTTCAGGTGAAAAGCCTGGCCTCCCGGCACTGCTGGTACCCACACTTAGTGATAGACCTCACGGTCTTACATTGTACTTAGGAACTGAGTCTCACTGAGCTCCTTTCCTACGGTTCACCAGTTTTCTGAGCTCATGCAGCCTCCTGAGGGCATGCCCCAATGAGTGTATCTCCTCTGCTCACACACCTGTTCTACTTTCTTACTAAGGTTAAATAATAGAAATTATTAGATAAAAGGTTTAATAATTGTAAGACAGTGACAGCAGAGCTTTAAACCAGACATGCCCCACCACGCCCCCACTTAGTGCACAGTCCATTGCACTTAGACATCTACTGGTCACATGCCTGCGAATTCAATTCTCAATGCTGTATTAGTATTCAGCAGTAATTTTATTTTGCAATCACTGCAGCATATGATTTTGACAATAAAAATTAGTAATAAATCAAAATTTATTTTGACAATAAATTTATACATTTATTTAAAATAAATTTATTATTTACAATAAATTTATGCAATAAATTATAAGTAAATAAAATAAAATTTTATCTTGACAATAAAAATTAATGGTACTCCTTGTTAACAGCTCACTGTATACAAATCAGGGAAACTTGGGCAGAACATTAACAGGTAGTTATAAAATAATATAAGTTCTGCCCCTAGCCCTGAGCCTGGCAGGCAGTAGGCACTCAAAATTAGTTATTTCAGGATTTTATTATTTAATTGAATTTTCCCTTATTATTTTTAAATTCTTTTCCCTTATTATTTTTGAATTATTTCATGTTTTTAAAAATAATCTCTTTTAAGTAATAACATATTAGAGAAAGACACATACCCTAAATATCAATAATTACTTAACTTTTCTTAAAATAGGAAGGATTCATTATATTTCTAGTTTCGTAATAGACTTCGTTTTAATTGTTTTTCTTTTGATTGCAGAATGCTGCTTATTTTACAATCTTAAAATTACTAATTTACATATATATATTTTCTTCTTTTGCATGTTTTTTCTTTCTTCTGAGATAGACCCTAGCTTTAGGAGAAGCTTACAAATTGTCATTGGAAGATACCTCTAACCCTAAACTCTTCTACAAATCCTGTTGACATCCACCAGATACACCCAGTCTGGAGACTGGGTAATGGAGATCCATACCCAGCCTTTGGATGTGTATGGATCTCCATTCCTGGTGTATGTAACTATCTCAAATGCTCCTGGTTTTGAGATCTCCATGTTTGGGGTTCTTGTCCAAAACTCAGGAATTTTAGGTCAATTTTGCAGGTTTTCTAAGCCTTTTTATTTCACTGAGGCTTAAAGAAAATTTTTATTTTCTGCATACCATAACCAGATCATGAAAACCAGAAAGTCTTATCCTAGGCCTTCCCTCCATCTATCCAAGCCATTCTACCTCTCCTGCAGCCACTGTGTTGGCACTCAGTATTTTTCAAAGCTCTTGTCTTCCAGAGTTCCTAATGGGAAGCAAATTCTTTCTCATTGGAATTCTCCTGATGGCAATCACATATTCCCAAGTTTTGCAGGAAAAAGTAAGGGATGGTCACTGAAAACTTATTCAAAGAGAAGGATCTTCTCTCTACTTTTATGCCAACTAAATTACTGCCTGAAATTCAACTCCCTGCAAAAAGGACTTTCAACTTCTAATAGAAGATAACATGGTCTTGTGGTATTTTGATCATTCATCTTATTTTATGGCATTTAGGAATATCTTGAAGTTTAGAAAGTAAACTACCACCCTCCAAAGTTTTTGCAATGGACCAACACCATGCTATTGTGTGTAAAGTCTTTTTACAAGGTTTTTATGTTTTGTTTGTTTGTTTGTTTTTAAGTCAAATGTAAACTAATTTTTGTTTCCTTTGCTGGGTTTTATCATTCCTATAAAGCATTTAATACTTCTGGTTTGGGCCTTTAGAAAGTAAAAAATAGTGAACTCCATTTACGACTGTGAATTGTAAAAAAAAAATAATAATAATAATAAAAAAATTGTAAAAAATATCACAAAAAAAATCTTTATTTTTTTAAAGGTTGGTTTATTTGGGTGGGAGTAGTGAGGGAGAGGGAAGAGAGAATCCCAAGCAGACTACACACTGACCACGGAGTCTGATGGAGGGCTCAAGCCCATGACCCTGAGATCATGACCTGAGCCAAAATCAAGTCAGTTGCTTAACCGAATGTACTACCAAGGTGTCCCAATCTTTTCCACTATTTTGAGAATTGACCAAGACAGTCTTAATATTTCCATCATCTTAACTAAACTTTGGATAGATTTGTTCCTGACTATAGGTCCCTGACCCCCCTTTTCTTAGAGCTTTTACTTTTGAGAAAACATGTGATTGCTCATTCTTTCTCTTTTCCTTTTAAATGTATATAAATCTTCTCCCCAGTGTTATAACTCAGGACTGAATTTCTCAAGGATCTGAAAATCATTTCTTTGAAATGTAAATGTTAAAGGGCATAGTATCCCTATCTGCCCATCTCTGTCACAGGAGTGTAACGTTGATGGGTGCTGATTAGAAGATACAAATAGCTTAATCACAGAGGAAAACATTTGCCAACTTAGAAATAACCCAAATATGTTCACATTTCATTGGTCAACCTCCCCATTAATGTTTTACAGTACTTTATACTAGCTTATCCCAGGGCTTAAAAACCCACCTACCTTTTGTTTTAGCACAGTTGAATTTAGTCTCCCTTCCCTATTGCAATAGTTTCAACTAAAGTCTTCCTTGCCTGTTTCACTTTGTCTCACTTTGATAGCAATTTTGCTTTGATAGCAACATTGGAAGACCTACAAATCTTAAAAGTGAAGAGCCAGAGTCCCAAATTCTTCTGTTCAAAAACAACAACCATTGCCCCGACTGATGAATTTGGAAAATACCTTAAAGGATGAAAAATGTTGATTGTGGAGAGAAAGAAATTGACTTCCCCCTGTCTCTTTTGAGAACCAGTCATGACAAACTTTCCTGAAACTAGCCAATACATCCTCATGATAAACCTCCCTAAGAACCCCACCTTCATTCTGCTAAGGTAATACAATTAATTGCCTTACTATTTAGAATGAAGTTTCATGTTTAATGATGCACCAGTATTTTTCCTATAGCTCTACAATGACTAGTCTGGTGACATTTCTACTAATGAAAGGGTTTGGTAGAGCTATCATTACTATTATTGCATATTTCTTAAACAAAACAATGCAGACTGAAATTTGATAATGTATATTTTAGAAGCATATTTTTAGAGGCCATACATTTTCATGCTTATTTTAAAGCACTATTGGTCCTTTAAATATTATTCTAATTTTATTTCATATTAGATTACAAGTTTAGATGAACCTAAAAGATTGGTTCTAATGAGGGATGAGATTTTGCCTCCATCCCTCAGGAGACATTTGGCATTGTCTGGAGAGATTTTTAATTACCATGACTGAGAGAGGTGAGGTTACCGATGTCTAATGGATAAAGGCCAGGAACACTGTACAACATTTTGCAGTGAATAGGATACCTTCTCACTGAAAATAATTACCTGGTGCAAAATGTCAATAGTAACAAGGTTGAAAAACTCTGGCCTAGAAAGTAAAAATGGCTTGATTTTTGTAAATAATTATCCATGTTAATGATATTTGAGTAAATCAGTTATTTTACCATGCACATTGACTATTTTTTTTAAATTTAATTTTATTTTTTGAGCTCCAAGATTCATTGTTTATACACCACACCCAGTGTTCCAAGAAATATGTGCCCTCCTTAATACCCACCTCCAGATTCACCCATCCCCCCACCCTCTCCCCTCCAAAATCCTCAGTTTGTTTCTCAGAGTCCAAAGATTTTCATGGTTCATCTCCCCCTCCGATTTCCCCCAACTCACTTCTCCTCTCCTTCTTCCAATGTCCTCCATGTTATTCCTTATGCTCTACAAGTAAGTGAAACCATATGACAGTTAACTTTCTCTGTTTGACTGATTTCACTCAGCATAATCTCCTCCAGTCTCGTGCATGTTGATACAAAAGTTGGGTATTCATCTTTTCTGATGGCTGCGTAATATTCCATTGTAGATATGGACCATATATTTTTTATCCATTCATCTGTTGAAGGGCATCTTGGCTCTTGCCACAGTTTGGTGATTGTGGTCATTGCTGCTATGAACATTGGGGTACTATAGCACTTCTTTTTACTACATCTGTATATTTGAGGTAAATACCCAGTAGTACAATTGCAGGGTCATAAGGTAGCTCTATTTTTAATTTCTTGAGGAATCTCCAGACTGTTTTCCAAAGTGGCTGCCACAACTTGCATTCCTACCAACAGTGTAAGAGGGTCCCCCTTTCTCCACAGTCTCTCCAACACTTGTTGTTTCCTGTTCTGTTAATTTTGGTGATTCTAACTGGTGTAAGGTGGTATCTCAATGTGGTTTTGATTTGAATTTCCCTGATGGCTAATAAATCAGTAAAATAAACTTTGTTAAAATGTCTATATTGCCCAGAGCAATCTATACTTTCAATGCCACCCTGATCAAAATTCCACCAGCATTTTTCAAAGTGCTACAACAAACAATCCTAAAATTTGTATGGAACCAGAAAAGACCTCGAATCTCTAAGGAAATGTTGAAAAAGAAAAACAAATGTTGAAAAAGAAAAACAATGTTGCCTGATTTCAAGCTTTATTACAAAGCTGTGATCACCAAGACAGCATGGTACTGGCACAAAAACAGACACATAGACCAATAAAACAGAGTAGAGAGCCCAGATATGGACCCTCAACTCTATGGTCAAATAATCTTTGGCAAAACAGAAAAAAATATCCAGTGGAAAAAAGACAGTCTCTTCAGTAAATGGTGCTGGGAAAATTGGACAGCTATGTATAGAAGAATGAAACTCGACCATTCTCTTACACTACATAAAGATAAATTCCAAATGGATGAATGACCATTTTGATGGATGGAATCCCATCAAAATCCTTGAGAACATCAACAGTAACCTCTTCAACATTGGCCACAGCAACTTCTTTCAAGACACATCTCCAAAGGCAAAGGAAACAAAAGGGAAAAGGAACTTTTGGGACTTCATCAAAATCAAAAGCTTCTTCACAGCAAAGGAAATAGTCAAGAAAACAAAGAAGCAACTCATGGAATGGGAGAAGATATTTACAAATGACACTACAGAAAAAGGGCTGATACACATTGACTCTCTGAAACCATTTTAAGATTAGTTCCTTTCTACAAAAAATTAAGACAGTAATGGGGAAGTTATATTCTAAGCAGAAATAGATTAGAGTTTGTATGGTGAACTAGTTCAGAATTACAGATTTTCTGAATACTGTCAAAGGGGTTTGATCCATGATAAATGGAATGGCTAACATAATTTTACACCAATTTTAACTAAGTATTTATAGGTTGTTATGGCAGTGGAGCTCAGGCTCACAAAGTAAAAAAAAAATAATAATAATAATAAAAATAAAAAAATTAAATAATTTAAGTCTAAAATGATTTTCCTAAAATGGAAAAGTTTGAATGAGTTGGATGAAAGATTAGGTGAAGTTTAAGTTTTATATCTGAGATATTATCAGGATTTTTAGGCATGGTAAAATTTCAAAGTCTCAAATTTAATCTATTGTGAGTAAAATGTCATTAAAGGTATTATATAAATCAGTTGCCATTAATAAAGATTTGTTTTCATTTTTGTTTTATGGTCACATATGAAAAGATGAAATGTTTATCCCATCAACATTTGAACTCAGTCATTTTTATGGATATGGTGAGGACCCAAATACTGCCAGAAAATAACAAAGACAGTTAAAATATTTATGTGTAGTCACTTCAGGGTCAAAAACAATTTGGTTGAAATTAAAAATATATTTTCAGTCACTCATTGTTTTCATATATTTGAGTGCATCTTAAGGATGGTTTTATAACATTTCAGGTTTTTTTTTTTCTCTTTCTGTCTTTCTTTCTCTTTCTGTCTCTTTGTCTATCTTTCTTAGATATTTTCCTATCTAATTTTTTGTTAATTATTTTTGTTCTACCTGTTTTCAGACACTTGAAATTCTCTTAGAGAATTGTTGTAGAGCAAGAAGCCACCAATGATTGTTTTGAATTTGTCCAAATATATGTATTTTCGTGACAATAAATGATTAAGAAATTTAAATGTCATTTGAAAGATTTTTTTACATTTTCTCAAGTATTTTTACTTTAAAAATATAGGTTGTATTTGATCAATGCTTGTATTGCTTCTTTAATCATGTTTTCACCATTTTATTTGCATTTTTAATTCTATAAAAGCAGGATTTCCAGTGGAATTTTAAATATAATTTCTACCACTTTGTGTAATTATATTGCTATAATGTAAAACAATCTCTCATTTCAAGACTTAAAGTTTTAGAAGAAATCATGTGAAATCTCAGTCACATACAGTGATATATTTAGACACAGAAAATTGAACTAAGATGCTAAGAATATGTAAATCTTCAAAACCATCTCAGAGATTGCAAAAATTCCCCCTAGATTTAGACAAAAGAAGGAAAATGCTTCAGGTTGCAAAAAAAGTGACAGAACACCCCCATATGAACAAGTTTACAAATTATTAAAAATAAATGGCTAGCAATAAGCATTATTGATCATTTTGTCTTTTTGATCAATGAGTTACTATAATCAAATTTTGAATCAACCAGTTCTTTTCAACCATTTCAACTTGAACTGAATAAAATAAGTCTATGTTTGCCAGTGTCAGCCTCAGAATTTCAAAGCCACTAGGAGAGAGAATTCTGTTTGAGGCAACCCCTCATAAAAAATTCTCCCAAGGGAAATACCTTTTTCCCTTTATCGATTGAAGGATAGTTTAGGATTACCTCAGAATTCTCAATTTAACAGTACTTCAAAAATGAAATATGTCTACCATATACTTTTGCATTTATATTTAGCACTTTTTCAAAAATTTTGGTTTGTAAGAGAAAAACCACCACAACAATAATAACACATCTTCCTGCCATTGATCCTCATTATTCACAATAGTGAATAGGAGTAGTACAGTGTTTTGCCAGCACTCTGAGCATCCTTTAGCCTGGTCAAATTGACAAAAGCAAGTAGCCATCAAAGGCATCATATAACAGGCTACTAGATACAGTTTTGAGGAAAAATGATTTGCCTAATGATTGAACCTTAAGAAGAGCACAGCGGTATAATAGTTAAAAAGTCTCAAAATCACAAATAAACAATTGGAATAGCATAAGATGTTCTGAGAGGGGTAAATTTAATGTCATAGAAAATAAAATTACTTTTAATTATTTTTAAAGATTTTTAAAATTTATTTGGAGATAGATCACAAACAAAGGGGAAGGGTAGAGGGAGAAGCAGACTCCCCAATGAGCAGGGAGCATGATGTGGGACACAATCCCAGGGTCCAGAGATCATAACCTGAGCCAAAGGCAGATGCTCAACTGACTAAGCTACCCATGCACTCTACTTTTAATTATTTTTTTTACACATTTTTTCCTTCAGACTTTAAATAATTTAGATTTTTCAAAATTCTATGAAATGATCTTAAAATAAATAGGATAAGGATGCCTGGGTGGTTCAGTTGGTTAAGCATCTGCCTTCAGCTCAGGTCAAGATCACAATGTCCTAGGATCAAGTCCCATATTGGGGGAGGGGGGTCCCTGCTCAGTGGGGGTTCTGCTTCTCTCTCTCTCTGATGCTGTCCATGCTTGTGCACTCACTCTCTCTCTCTCTCTGTCAAATAAAAAGAAAAAAAAAAAGCAAACAAAGAAATAAACAGGGATAGTAAACATACTAGAATATCTAAGAATATTATTGATGAAAGACCATTAAGACAAACTTGACTTACCAAATTTCACAGTTAAGTGATGAATTTATAATATAATCAATATGGTATCAATTTAGGAGGAAAACATAAATGAGGTAAGCAGAATAAGGCATCCAGAAAGAGATTTTAGTTGTATGAAAAGTTAATATTCAATATAGCTGTTAGTTTAATCAGTAAGCAAAGAATGGGCTAGTTAATGTATGTTGCTAGAAAAACTGAAATCCATATGTAATTATTTAAAAGTTGACCTAATGTCAAACCTTATACAGAATATAAATTTGCTGTGGATTAAATAATCAAGTATGAAAACATGAAATAATTTTGTGGCAGGAACTTTGAAGGTCTGTTTTTATTGAATGAGAACATATTTTATCAGAACTAATATTTTGGTGTCTGAATATAGATACACAAAGTAGAAAGAACTTGGTGTATGGTAACACCACTATCTTGTTGAGGAAGGAAGAGGAGAGTCCTCCCAGATGGCCGGGCTGGAAACTAGAGTGTAAAGATAATTGACCTAGAGGAAAGAGAGATGAAGAAGAACCAAACATACCCTACCTAGGGATGGTTGGGTATTGAGATAGGAAGACTGCAAAGCACCACAGGAATAGCTGCACAAATTTCCTATGTCCTCACTGATCACAATGTGGTGCAGGAGAGGAGAGCAGAAAGAGCAGAGGAAAGTGACTACTCAAGCCAGCTGTCCTCAGTTTCTCTTCCTTATTAGTGCCCAAAAGACTACAAAAAAAAGCACCCTGTGCTGTGAGGGACCTCATAAAAAACAACTGACTTGACTGGTGAGATACCAGAGAAGGCCCATTATCCAATAACTAAAGGATCTTTTAACTGAGTGCTGCAGGAAGGATCTTGAAGTCTGGGGTCTTGTTACTTGCAGCCAGACCTTAGTGGGTCTGCAGACCAGTGAGGGACAAGTGGTGCCAAGGCAGAAAGACAGTAGAACTCAGCTTCCTGGGGACTATCACCCTGCCCTGAGAATACACTGGAAGTTTCTTTTACTGCAAACGTTCCAGTGTGGCTTCAGTGAGGAGAAAGTTTGACCCACACTGCAGCTTAAGGAGGCCAAACACAACTGAGGGTCAGGGCATCTTGCAGATAGTGGCTGTACCCTCTTCTTGAAAAAATAAATAGTATTTATCTGTCCTTGCAGACATCAGTTAGTGCGGAGGGTGTGGGAGTACCCCAGGGGACCGATTGCACAGAGAGTTAGAACATTGAACTGACTCAGTAAAATAACTAAAAAAATGAATCATTTATACTGAAAAGAAGAGGGGGGAATAATGACATATTTAATTCTTTATTGTGTCTCCCTTCAACAAGTGGAAATGAGAGTGTGTGAGCAAGATATTTATTATAGGTGACATAAATTCCCTTAAAAATATTTTGTGTACATGGATTCTATTGTGTAAATATTAATGTCATTAAATTCTGCCACTGAGGGGCACCTGGGTGGTTCAGTCAGTTAAACATCTGTCTTTGACTCAGGTCATGATCCCTGGGTCCTGAAATAGAGCTTGGGTGAGGGTCCCTGCTTAGTAGGGAGTCTGCTTCTCCCTCTGCCCTTCCCTCAGTCACTCTCTCTCACCCAAATTTAAAAAAAAAAAAAATCTTTAAAAAAATTAAAAAAATAAAATTTACCACTGAATCATTACTGCTACTATTTCAGATTTTACTCTGTATGGAAAATGTGAAGAAAAGCTATTAGCTATCAAAGTTATGAAGACATCTTATATACCCCAAAAATGAATATTTAGTCCTAATCTCACTAACTGTATAAATTTAACAACAGAAAATAGATGTTTTCATTGCTAATTTCTATTTTTTTGATATGAATTGCATCAACATGTTTGCCATCACTTTAAAATGAGAACATAAGTGTTAAGAAAAATAAATATTATTCAAAGAAAAGTTAGACTTTCAGTGAAATTTAAAAAAATCATAAAAAAATCATAGAGATCCTCTCCTTTATCAAATTTATTGGATACTTTTTTCTTTCCTTGGTCTTTCATATTGCTGACCACCCTCTACAGTGTTTGTCTCAGTATGTTTGGAAAGAGGTGGGGCAGGAGGGAGTTTCTTCATGTCATTCTTTCTTTGATACTTCTCTGTTATTTCATTTTAATTCCAGTATAATTAACATACAATGTTACATTAATTTCAGGTGTACAATATAGTGATTCAACACTATCATACAACACCCCATTCTCATCACAAGTGCTCTCCTTAATCCCGATCATTTATTTCACCCATGCCCCCACACACTTTTTCTCTGATAACCATCAGTTTGTTCCCTCCAGTTAAGAGTTTGTTTTTTGGTTTCCTTCTCTCTCTGTCTCTGTCTTTCTCTCCCTCTCCCTCCCTCTTCCTCTCTCTCTCTCTCTTCCTTTTTTTCTCCCTCTGTTACTTTTAAAGGTTTTCTATTTCTGATTGATCTTTTCATGTTATTTTTCTCAAGGCCTCTATAAATTGAGAATTGTAAATGTGTAATGTTGTTAGAAAAAATAAAGCTTGGAGAAGGAAATTTGATTTTTCAACATCTTGAAAAAAAGAGTCTTGAAAATATTTGCTTGTTCAGGAAGGCAGTTAGTAGTATGCAAATAATTGAAGAATCATGCAAGAAGAGATAAAATTGGAAGGAAAAAAAAAAGAAGAGAAGGAAGAGAGGGAAAAACATGGGCCTCAAATCCCAGGTAAGAGAAAATGTCTGGAGGAGGGAATACCCACATTCTTCTCTAACTTGAGGGAAGAAATAAATCTAAATGCTGTGAGATAGCATGCTGATGGACATTTATGTGTCTAACTCATATTTAGCAAATACCCAAAGATAATATTAAAAATGGTTTAATATTTTGGTTTTTAGCTCAAATCTAGACCTTTTCTTGTGCATAACAAATAACTCATATATTTCATATAATTAAATAAAGAAAGAAATCTATATTTCCACAAGAAAACAGAAGTAGGTGAATAGCAGCTCCTAAAAGCTTAGTGGCTGAGGCATGTGAGCCATTACCTAACCTTGATATTAATTTACTCAAGGATTGTTTCCTTAATATCTATGTGCTAAAACAAGACTAATTCAAGTCATCCTGAGCACAATTTCGAGAAAGAAGTACATTATTTGACAAATCCTTATTTGTGTATTTGTTTGTTTATTGCTTATACAAATTTTTCAGCATAAGGATCATCATTTGATTTTAGAGATGATAAAATTGAGGACTAGAGAGATTAAGGAAGCTACCCAAAGTCACACATCTAGTATTTAATGGAAAATAGATTCAATGACTGGGATTTTCCTAAACCCCAGTGTACTTTGGGATAGAGGCATAATTTGTGTTAAATTCTATTTCACTTTGTTTATTGTTCTTTATAGATATTGTGGTTTTTACGATGGAAGTTTCAAGACTTCAGTGGGGGAGGTCACTGCAGATGTGGTGGAAATAGCAAGAGAAATAGAATTAGAAGCTAAGCCCAAAGAGCTGTGGCTAAATTGCTACAATCTCTGAGAAAACATTAATGAATGAGGAGTTGCTTCTCATGGATGAGGGGGGTGGGAAAAGTGGACTCGAGATGGATTGTACTCCTGGAGAAGATTCTGTAAAGATTGTTGAAATGACAACAAAGAATTTGGACTATTCCACACTTAGTTGATAAAGTGGTGTCAGGGTTTAAGGGGACTGACAGTTTTGAAAGAACTTCTTCTGTGAGTAAAATGCTGTCAAACAACATCGCATGCCACAAAGAAATCAGTCATGAAAGGACAAGTCCATCCATCATCCTTCATTACTGTCTTATTCTAAGAAATCCCCAGCCACTCAACCTTCAGCAACCACCATCTTGATCAGTCAGTGGCCATCAATGTTGAGGCAAGGCCCTCCATCATCAAAAAGATTGCAATTCACTTTAAAAATTAAATAAAATGAATATACTATCTTCATACTATACTTAGTACTTGAATAACAATAACAACAAAAAAAGGCAAATAATACGCTAATGACTTACAACTTACTTTCCCCAAATGGGGAAGTAGCTTGTATTTAAGACATTTGAAAATATTGTTTCTATTCATTAGCATATTTTTTCACTGACATTTTTTCCTAGCCAGTTTCTTTATTTCTATCTCTTTCATGTTCGGCTATATAGTGCTAACAAGTGGGGAAATTTCCCTTTTATAACAGACCTGATGCTGATTCCATCCTTCTCTCCTTGGTTCAACAAATAAAATTTTGGGAAAACACCTCAGATCCAGGAGTGGGCCCTGATTAGTTTAGCCCAGGCATGCCACCCATCTCCCTTGTCAGTGTTTGGCTCACTGGTCAGAAAAGCATTACCTTGGAAGGACTGTGTTGCTAGTGACCTGCATATTACAAAGAGAGGCCTTCGGTCAGCTCCAGGGAAATAACATCTGAATCTTTGGAATATTCTTCCTGATAAGAGGTTTGCCTGTAGTCTTGGGCCATATTGTATGAATAGATAAGTATATCCAGTGTGACAGACCATGAATGCCTGGGATGGTGAGTAGGAGGTGGAGTCTGAGTAGCTAAGGTGGTCATCAGGCACTGTACCTGTGACACCAAAACTTGGGTGAGCTCCCTAGTTTGGCAACATTTTGCATGTGTTCTTACACATTGTTGCTGGAAGAATTAAGTGCTTCCTCATAGGATTCCAATGGGAAAGGATAGCTGGAATCTTGAGCCTGGTTTTGCTTGGACTGTGGTCTATGAACCCTTTCTCTTTGCTGATTTTGATTTCTAACCTTTATCGGTAATACACTGTAATCATGACTACAACAATTTCTGAGTTCTGTGAGTCCTTTTACTGAATGATCCAATCCAAGGGTGATCTTGTGGACATTCAACACATTCAGAAACCCAAATTAACTAAATGAACTACTTTCATTGCATTAGTTTCTCCTTATAAATAACATTGGTGGGGAAGAAAGCAAGAGGGCAGAAGAGTAAGAGTCTGAAATATCATCAGGTCCCAGGAGTTCAGCTAGATAGTTATCAAACCATTCTGAACACAGGAGATAAGAGAGAAGAAGAGCAGCAGTTCTAAGGGCAGAAAACTAACCACATTCCAGAAGTTATGACATGCAAAGAAATGAACCCGAAGAGATGGGAAGATAGAATGTGGGGGAGGGGCTCTTTCCCCGCAAGTGAGAGAACAGTGCAGCACAAATTCAGAACTTTTAGAAGTCTGCTCCACTGAGGGATATCACTCTAGAGGCTAAGCAGGGCGTGGAGCCCTCGCAGGGACAGTGTGATCTCAGGACCCGTGGGGACACAGAAAGACTAGGGGTGCCTAAATGTGGCAGAGATCCCAGGTATCAGAGCAGGGAAGCTGACTGCAAAGACAGGGCTGAGGAGTGTGCTCTCAGCTTGGGCTTACTTTAAACCATGATCCAAGGCACAGTCAGACCACTGCTTTTTGAGCAGGGACCCCACAAGTGACAGATCCAGAAAGACTTCCTCCTTCCTCCTCTGGAAGGAGCAGTGCAGGAGTGTACAGCAGGAATCTGCTGCTCTTGGAGACTCCAAACTGGGCTGTGTGCCAGAGATAGAAATGCTCAGTCACAAGCTGGGTGAACACAGAGTGTGGCCTGAGACCAGGAAGATGGGAGGGATTGACTGCTTTTCTCTGAGGGTGCACTAAGGAGTGGGGCTCAGAGCTCTCAACTCCTATAGGCTGGAAATTTGGAGGCTGCCATCCTCATTCCCATCCTCCAAGCTGTACAGGAAGCATTCAGGGAATAAAAGTTACCGAGAGTGAACCCAGGTAAATTACTTAGCCTGACCCCTGGCAAGGGCCATGCAGTTCCACCTCAGGCAGACATTTGTGAATCACTGCAAAAGGCCCCTCCCCCAGAAGATCAGCAAGAATATCTAGCCAAGACCAAGTTTACCAATCAATGAGACCTGCAGAACTCCAGAGCCTAGGGGAAAGCAACACATAGAATTCATGGCTTTTCCCCCATGATCCTTTAGTCTTTCAAAGTTAATTTTTTTACATTTTATTTTTTCTTACTCTACTTTTTTAACTTTTCCTCTATCCTGCTTTAACATTTTTAACTATTTTTTCTTATCAATACCTTTAAAATTTTCATTGTTATAGTCATATTTTATCCCTTCATTGTACTTAACCTTATTTTTTGTATACATATAGTTTTTTTTTCCTTTAAAATTTTGAGATCCAATTTCTTCCAATAGATCAAAATATACCCTAAATCTAGTTCATGGCTTTGTTTTAGTCTCCAGCCTGATCACATTCTCTCCTCTTTTTATTTATTTTTCTTTTTCCAATCAACTTCTTATCTTATCGATTCCTTTCTTAGAATTTTTCTTGATTTGCATATCTACAGTCATATTCCATCCCTTCATCATGTTTACCATTATTTTTGTATATATGTTTTTCTTTCTTTAAAATTTTGGGAGGTAGTTTCTTCTAAGAGACCAGAATACAACCAAAATCAAGTGTGTGGCTCTGTTCTATTCACCAGTCTAATATATATATATATATATATATATATATATATATATGTATTTATATATTTATATATATATATATATATACATATAAATATATATATATATATATTTTCAATTTTTCCCCCTTTCTTCTCCCCCTGGTTTCAAGTCTCTTCTAATTTGGTTAGTGTACATTTCTCTGGAGACTTTGACAGCCTGTTAGTATTTTGTTCTCTCATTCATCTATTCTTATCTGGATAAAATGACAAGGTGGAAAAACTCACCACAAAAACAAAACAAAACAAAACAAAACAAAAAAAGAAAAACAAAACAAGAGGTAGTACCAATGTCTAGGAACCTAATTATTAGGGACATTAGTAATATGTCAGAAATAGAGTTCAGAATGACTATTATCAAGGTGGTAGCTGGACTAAAAAAAAACATGGAAAATTAACATGAAAGTGAAACAAAATCCATTTCTGGAGAGATGAAAGTACTAAAATCTAACCAAGTTGAAATAAAAAAAAGCTATTACTGAGGTGCAACCAAAAATAGAGGCTTTTACTGCTAGGATAAATAAGGCAAAAAAGAGAATTAGTGATATAGAACACCAAATGATAGAGAATAAAGAAGTTGAGGAAAAAAGAGACAAACAACTACTGAACCACAAGGGAAGATTTTGAGAGATAAGTGATACCACAAGACAATACAATATTAGAATAATTGATATCCCAGAAGAAGTAGAAAGAAAGAGAGGGGCAGAAGGTATATTGGAGCAAATTATAGTAGGGAATTTCCCTAACATGGCAAAGGAAACAAACATCAACATCCAGGTGAAATAGAGAACCCCTCTCAAAATCAAAAATTTGGTCCCCACCCCATCATCTAATAGTAAAGCTTACAAATCTTAGTGATAAAGAGAAAATCCTGAATGCAGCTTGGGATAAGAGGTGTGTAACATACAATTGTAGAAATATTAATTTGGCAGCAGTCTTATCCACAGAGACCTGGCTGACCAGAAAGGACTGGCATGTTATATTCAGATCACTAAACAAGAAAAATATGCAGCCAAGAATACTATATCCAGCTAGACTGTCATTGAAAATAGAAGGATAGATAAAAAGCTTCCAGGAAAAAATAAATAAATAAATAAACAAACAAACAAATAAATAAATAAATAAAAGAATCTACAAACACCCAACCAGACATACAGGAAATATTGAAAGGGGTACTCTAAGCAGGGGGAGAGCCTAAAAGTAGTAGACCAGAAAGGAACAGAGACAATATACAGTAACACTCACTTTACAGGCAATACAATGGCATTAAATTCATATCTTCAATAATTACCCTGAATGTAAATGGGCTAAACGCCCTAACAAAAAGACACAGGGTATCAAAATAGATAAAAATAAATAAATAAATAAATAAATAAATAAATAAATAAATAAAATTAAAAAAGAGCCATGGATATGCTGTCTACAAGAAACTAATTTTAGACCCAAAGACAGTTCCAGATTTAAAGTGAGGGGGTGGTAAACCATATACTATGTCAATGGACATCAAAAGAAAGCTGGAGTGGCAATCCTTATATCAGATAAATTAGATTTCAAGCAAAAGACTATAATAAGAGATGAGGAAGGACACTATACCATACTTAAAGGGTCTTTCCAACAAGAAGATCTAACAATTTTAAATATCTATGCCCCTAACATGGGATAAAGGAATTATATAAACCATTAATAACAAAATCAAGGAAATACATCGACAATAATACAATAATAGTAGGGGACTTTAACACCCCCCTCACTGAAATGGATGGACCAACTAAGCAAAAGATCAACCAGGAAATAAAGGCTTTAAATGACACACTTGACCAGATGAACATCACAGATATATCCAGAACATTCCATCCCAAAGCAACAGAATACACATTCTTCTCTAGTGCACATGGAACATTATCCAGAATAGATAACGTCCTGGGTCACAAATCAGATCTTCACCAGTACCAAAAAATTGGGATCATTCCCTGCATATTTTCAGACCACAATGCTCTGAAACTAGAACTCAGTCATAAAAGGAAAGTTGGAAAGAACTCAAATACATGGAGGCTAAAGAGCATCCAACTAAAGCATGAATGGATCAACCAGGAAATTAAAGAATAATTTTTTTTTTTAGATTTTATTTATTTATTTATTTATTTGACAGAGAGAGACCACAAGTAGACGGAGAGGCAGGCAGAGAGAGAGAGAGGGAAGCAGGCTCCCCGCTGAGCAGAGAGCCCGATGCGGGACTCGATCCCAGGACCCTGAGATCATGACCCGAGCCGAAGGCAGCGGCTTAACCCACTGAGCCACCCAGGCGCCCAAGAAGAATTTTTAAAGAATCATGGAAACAAATGAAAATGAAAACACAACTCTATAAAATATTTGGGACACAGCAAAGGTGGTTCTGAGAGGAAAATATATAGCAATACAAGCCCTTCTTAAGAAACGAGAAAAGTCTCAAGAACATAACCTAACCCTACACCTAAAGCAGCTAGAGAAATAACAGCAAAGAAAGCCTAAACCCAGCAAGAGAAGAGAAATAATAATGATTGGAGCAGAAATCAATGAAATAGAAACCAAAAGAACAGTGGAACAAATCAATGAAACTAGGAGCTGGTTCTTTGAAAGAATTAATAACATTGATAAACTCTTGGCCAGATGTATTAAGAGAGAGAGAAAAAGAGAGAAAGAACCCAAATTAATAAAATCATGAATGATAGAGGAGAGGTCACAACCAACACCAAAGAAATACAAACAATTATAAGAACATATTATGAGCAACAGTACACTAGCAAATTAGGCAATTTGGAAAAAATGGATGCATTCCTAGAGACATACAAACTGCCAAAACTGAACTGGGAAGAAATAGAAAACCTGAACAGACTCATAACCAGTAAGGAGATTGATGCAGTCATCAAAAATCTCCCAAAAAAGAAGAGCCCAGGGCCAGATGGCTTCCCGGAGGAATTCTACCAAAAATTTAAAGAAGAATCAATACCGGGGTGTCTGGGTGGCTCAGTGGGTTAAAGCCTCTGCCTTCAGCTCAGGTCATGATCTCAGGGTCCTGGGATCAAGCCCTGCATTGGGCTCTCTGCTCAGCGGGGAGCCTGCTTCCCTTCCTCTCACTCTGCCTGCCTCTCTGCCTACTTGTGATCTCTGCCTGTCAACTAAATAAGTAAAATAATAATAATAATAAATAAATACCAAAAAAATAAAAAAAAGAAGAATCAATACCTATTCTCCCAAAACTGTTACAAAAAATAGAAATGGAGGGAAAACTTCCAAACTCATTGCATGAGGCCAGCATTATTTTGATCCCAAAACCACACAAAGACCCCATCAAAAAGGAGAATTACAGACCAATATACTTGATGAGCACAGATGCAAAAATTCTCACCAAAATACTAGCCAATAGGATACAACAGTACATTAAAAGGATTATTCACCAGGACCAAGTAGGATTTACTCTTGGGCTGCAAGTTTGGCTCAACATCTGCAAATCAATCATTGTGATATAATACATTAATAAAAGAAAGAACAAGAACCATATGATACTCTCAAAGATACTTAAAATGCATTTGGCAATGTACAGCATCCCTTCTCGATCAAAACTCTTCAAAGTGTAGGGATAGAGGGTACGTACCTCCATACCATCAAAGCCACCTACGAAAAATCCACAGTGAATATCATTCTCAATGGGGAAAAACTGATAGCTTTTCCCCTAAGGTTAGGAACATGGCAGGGATGTCCATTATCACCACTGCTATTCAACACGGTACTAGAAGTCCTAGCCTCAGCAATCAGGCAACAAAAAGAAATAGAAAGCACCCAAATCAGCAAAGAAGAAGTCAAACTCTTACTCTTTGCTGATGTTATGATACTTTATGTGGAAAACCCAAAGACTCCACTCCAAAACTGTTAGAACTCATACAGGATTTCAGTAAAGTGTCAGGATATAAAATCAATCCACAGAAATAAGTTGCACTTCTATACACCAACAGCAAGACAAAAGAAAGAGAAATTAAGGAGTCAATCTCATTTACAATTGCACCCAAAACTATAAGATACCTAGGAATAAACCTAACCAAAGAGGCAAAGATTCTGTACTCAGAAAACTATAAAGTACTCATGAAAGAAATTGAGGAAGACACAAAGAAATGGAAAAAAAAATCCCATGCTCATGGACTGGAAGAACAAATGTTGTGAAAATGTTTATGCTACCTAAAGCAATCTACACGTTTAATGCAATCCCTATCAAAATACCATCAATTTTTCTTGAAGAAATAGAATAAATAATCCTAAAATTTATATGGAACCAGAAATTACCCTGGATAACCAAAGGAATGTTGAAAAAGAAAGCCAAAGTTGGTATCACAATTCCAGACTCCAAGCACTATTACAAAGCTGTAATCATCAAGACAGTATGGTATTGGCACAAAAACAGACACATAGATCAGTGGAACAGAATAGAGAGCCCAGAAATAAACCCTCAACTCTATGGTCAACTAATCTTTGACAAGCAGGAAAGAATGTCCAAACGAAAAAGGACAGTCTCTTCAACAAATGGTGCTGGGATAATTGGACGGCCACATGCAGAGGAATGAAACTGGACCATTTCCTTATACCACACATGAAAATAAACTCAAAATGGATGAAGGATTTCAATGTGAGAAAGGAATCCATCAAAAATCCTTAAGAAGAACACAGGCAGCAACCTCTTTGACCTCAGCTGCAGCAACTTCTTCCTAGGAACATCACCAAAGGCAAGGGAAGCAAGGGCAAAAATGAACTGTAGGGACTTCATCAAGAGCAAAGCTTTTGTGTAGCAAAGGAAACAGTCAACAAAACCAAAAGACAACTGACAGAATGGGAGAAGATATTCACAAATGACATATCAAATAAAGGGCTAGTATCCCAAATCTATAAGGAACCTATCAAACTCAACACCCAAAGAACAAGTAATCCAATCAAGAAATGGGCAGAAAACATGAACAGATACTTCTATGAAGACATCCAGATGGCCAACAGACAAATGAAAATGTGCTCCACATCACTTGGCTCAGGGAAATGCCAATCAAAACCACAATGAGATACCACCTCATGCCAGTCAGAATGGCTAAATTTAACAAGTCAAAATGACAGATGTTGGCAAGGATGAGGGGAAAGGGGAACCCTCCTATACTATTGATGGGAGTGCAAGCTGGTGCAGCCACTCTGGAAAACAGCATGGGGGCTCCTCAAAAAGTTGAAAATAGAGGTACCCTATGACCCAGAAATCACACTACAGGGTATTTACCTTAAAGATACAAATGTAGTGATCTGAAAGGGCATGTGCACCCAAATGTTTATAGCAGCAATGTCCACAATGGCCAAACTATGGAAAGAAACTAAATGTCCATCAACAGATGAATGGATAAAGAAAATGTGATTTTACACACACACACACACACACACACACACACACACACACACACAGAGGAATGCTATGCAGCCATCAACAGAAATGAAATCTTGCCATTTGCAATGATGTGGATGGAACTAGAGAGTATTATACTGAACAAAGTAAGTCAATCAGAGAGACAGCTATCGTATGATCTCTCTGATATGAGGATATGAACTAGGGAGTGCTGCAGGGGATAGGGAAGGAAAAAATGAAACAAGATGGGATTGGGAGAGAGACAAATCATAAGGGACTCTTAATCTCAGGAAATAAACTGATGGTTGTGGGGGGATGAAGGGGTAGGAATAAGGTGGCTGGTTTATGGACATTGGGGAGGGTATATGCTATGCTTTGGAATGTGTAAGCCTGAAGATTCACAGACCTGTATCAGTGGGGCAAATAATATACTATATGTCAAAAAAATGTGAAAATAAAAAGAAATAAAATTGGTACAAAGCCTTACTTGGCCCAATGAGATACACACACACACACACACACACACACACCCTTTGTATCACAGTTCTGCTGTATTTTGTGTTTTCATATTGTTTCAGTTTTGTTTGTTCTTTCTTTATAACCAGAAAGCTTCTTAAGTGAAATACAAGATATATACATGTAGTTCCTTTTGAGTTTAGTGTTATTTCAAATGAAAGACTTATTATTACCTTTAGTATCAAGGATTTTAGTTGAGTTTAAGAGATTGTTTTTAAAGTAACATACTGATAATTGGATTGTCTCTCTAATTAGAGATAAATATTTTGTGGCTGTTACGAAGAGTATCAAAATTATATTTTATATATATATATAATATGTATTTATTTAAAAATACATATTTATTTATGCTATATATATAAAATTAGTTATAGTTGTTTATATGTATTGTATTGATATGCCATTATATACCATTATGCGTCTATATATGTATTTATCTATTTATCATCTCTATCTATCTATCTATATTATCCCCAAATAGGGAATTGTGCCATTGGTAAGGTATCTTCTAAATAATAAAAAACAGCAGATCCTTGCTCCAGTTATAACTAAATTTGAAACTAAAAAGTAAATATTGCTTGTTAATTAATTTAACCCTGTAATTTGCATTCCTATTGCCAACAATAGTAACAACAACAATGTATTACTTCTGCAAACAATCATTTATGGTTTAATAAATGAGCAAAATAATTCAACAGGGTAAACTTAGAAGAAGAATATTGGAAGAAGGAACATTCTACATGAATACAATGTATTTAATATATTGTATAAAAACCACATTTTATCATTAGCAAAAGTTTAATTTTCTTCCAGCTGGGAAAAATAGAATGATTCAAATGTTCATTCCCCTGTACCAACAAAGGAAATAATTCCATATATATATTGAAATTTTTTTTATTCAAAAGTGTTTTCTACTTTGATCTTTAATATTGCATTTCTAAAAGCAATCCTAAAAGACATGTATTATCTTGCTGGTAATTATTTGTATATTACATCAGGTAAAGCATAATGTATTGTGACACTTGAAAAGTGTTATATTGGATAGTAAATTAAAGTGGACAGATTCCAAAAGAATATTTTATTAAATTTTCTTGCTAACGCATTACTTTGACATGGAGAGTTTAAAGTTAATGAAGCTTGACCTTTAGATAATCCAGCTAAATAAAAAATGTTCCCCTCTATTGTACATTTTCTTCTTTTTCCCTCCCTCATCTCCTCCCCCTTTTCTTCATCTTCCTTTCTCTTCTTTTTGTACTAGCATTTAAATACACTATGTCCTAGGGCCTATCTACAGAGTCAAAGCAAAAATTTAGTTACAAGATTTATATCTTCATTTCTAAGAGTTCCCAAAGACTCATTTAATATTAACTTCAGAAGCACTTTACAGCCAGTCAACAGTTTCTTAATATCCTTTTGAAGATGAAGAAGAGTACTGTTTAATTATTGCCTGGTAGAATAGACCTATTAAAATATATTCTGTTTAGAATGGAAAGTTTATCTTATTTTAAAAAAGACAATATTTATACATCAGTAGAAGAAACATTTATAAAGCAAGCTAAAATGTGAATATAGTGTCAGAAGAACTTGATTCTACCCTATATTCGATTAGTAAATTGTTCATTTGGTAATCAGCATATTTAAGTCTATAAAACAAAGACACTGAATAAAAAAATAAAGAATATATTTGAGGTTTCCTACAGGTATAAATTGCATCTTTCTGTCATTATCTAAATACAGTAGCATGAAAAGTATACGAACTCATAGGGAGTGGTAACAGATTTTCTTGACTGAGCTTAGTGATGTTCCTCAGAACACTCTTTGACTAGCAACTTGAAAGGTCATAAAATATCCCAAAGTATCTTCTGAATATATTTTGTCCCATGTTTTCATTAACTTACATATTCAAAATTTACTATATAATTTTTGGTGTTCAAATTTTTGAAATGGGGCAATCCATGTAAAGTCTACAGGTTAAATTATTGTCTTATTTCAGTTAAACATATAATTCTACTTTTCTAACTGTATCGCAAATTGATAACTGCTATATCAACAATCTTGGGCTCTTTGGTGATAAGTGATATTGATGTCATAAACCCAACCCTGAATCCAACAGATACTATTTTGCATCATTACAACATATAGAAAATATTATAGTCCAGTGAATAGTCAAATATTTTGGTTGAAGTCCTCTACCTATGCAAGAAAATATAAATCAATAATTCAAAATAATTAATAATTATAAAATAATTAACCATTAATAATAAAATAATAAATATAAAATAAATAAGAAATAATAATTCAAAATATCTTCTATCAGTGGCTTTATAATTTTTTGATAGTTAATAATATGACCCCTATTCCTATTCAATTTAAGGCTTATTAGGTCAATTATCTTCACCTTTTTTAAAAATTCCATTGGGTGTTTTCCAGAAACATTACTAATACCACAAACAGATTTTTTATCATCTATTAAATAATTCTTCAGAAGATAGCAACTACTAGTCACTGTGAAGCCTGGGAGATTTGAATAGCATGGTAACTGAAAGTCAGTTGTCATATTCCATTATTTGTCCTTGACGGTAACTATGGCTCTGTTTCGAATAAAAGTCCTACACGAGAATTTCATTTTTGGTGACTGGGTGGCTTAATAGGTTAAGCTGCTGCCTTCAGCTCAGGTCATGATCTCCGGGTCTTGGGATCCAACACTGCATCAGCCTCTCTGCTCAGCAGGGAGACTGTTTCTCCCCCTTCCGCATCTCCCTTCCCACCACGCCCCATTTATGTTTTCTCTCTTGAAAACAAAGAAATAAAATCTTGAAAAAAAAAGAATTTAATTTTCTATGAAGCATTTATTAATATTGATAGGATACTCACTAATATAAAATTAAAATCTGTGAAAACATTTTCTGAAATCATTTTCTGAAATCATGATATAATTGTACAGATATGTTAAGTAAATGTCACTGGTTTGCAGTTGGTTTGCCTTGGATCTAATCAGTTGGATATTTGAAGTGTTGTAAGAATGCATATCTTTGCATTTTATTTTCATTCCAAATTACTTTTTTCATACAAATGTATTTTTTAAATGTCCTTCAAGTAAGACCTAAATTTGTATGGAAAGAAAGAGAGACTATAAGAATTCATTCAGTTACTTATTTAAATCAAAGACCCTCCCACCAACCTAGTCCCCATCCAGAAAAACAATACACATTGCAGGCATTTTAATTATAATCTTTTTAACAGAAAGCTTTTCTTTTTCTTTGACTCAGAAAAACAGTGTTCTTTTTGCTTTATGTGAATTTATTTAAACTGAAGAACGATCTATGCTTAAGATGTCTAGTGTATTATACTAATGTCCATAAAATAATTAAGCAGTATAAATTTTAATAGTTTAAAATTACCCTGGCTTTACATTACAGGTTTATTTTTATTTTTAGTTTAGAAAAATACTACCAACAAATTTAGAAATGTTTGAAAAAATCCTCAAGTCTACAAAATTGTGGACAGTTGTTTAATGCATATAATACTGATGGGTTTACAAAGCAGAGGTCTTAAATCAGTATTCAAGCAGTAGTATAATATTCTATCATAAATATTTATTGGTAATTTAAAAAGAGTTAAATTGTACTTAGTGCTAGATTTTAGATTATTATACAGGTGTTTTTTACTTAAACTCAGTTGGGAGTCTCAAAAGGTATAATTCACAAAACCACCCTATGATAGATTTGTAAAAACTGAAACAAAAAAATGAAGACCAAATTTTGATCAGAAAAAAATTTTTGAAGTAAAACTTTACCTTTACACTGTGTCGGAAATAAAGCTTCTAAAATAGACCTTGATTATTCTTTAATCACATCAACAATGTAGAGACTCTGTGTTTAAAGCCAAGGAATGCCTTGTACTTCTCCAGGCAAAGAACAAATTGAACTCTGCATCAGGTCTCTAACAGATGGATGAGGGCTATCATACATTATGCCAGAATCAATACCATTTGGCTCTGTCACTTTCCAGGCAATAAATATAGATTTTTTTTGCAAGTGATGTTTTATCTAGATATTTATTCTTTCAGTTTTAAGTGGATACCATCCTATTAAATACTTATTTTACAACTTACAAAATAGGTTGTTTGAAAGAACTAAAAAAAAAAAAAAAAAGCACATGGCCTTCAGTGACAATATATTCACATTATATTATATTGCACTCAGAAATAATACAGTCTTGCTTAAGTTTCATCAGGGATTCAACCTAGATTGCTGCAGTAAAGACTCAGAAGAAACTATCTGTATAATGACATCTGGAAACACTCCAGATGAAATCTTTTCTAATACACAATCCATCTGCTACTTGCCTGAAAGGAAATCTTCAAAAAGAACCAGAATATCGCTCAAATGTTCTCTCAAGTGACACCCAGTGGGGTCTGCAAACTCATTTGCTCTATCTCTGCTTCAGTGAATCTTATATTCAAATCAGGACCTATTGACATGAAGTTACTTTTTCTTTCTTTCAGCAAGATGTTCTATTTACACTATTTTAGCCTATAACCCCGTCTACTTGTCTATTAAGTTTTAGCTTCTATTTTTTATTGGATGATAATAAATTATTCCTTTGTAATAAATACACAGGGAGAAATGTTTGTTCTAAGAAAAAGGGAGAGTTTCTCCAGCATTTTTTAAACTTTCATTTCATAGTGTGATTGTTTTAAGATGATGAAATAGGTAACAGAGAGCTCCTCCCACCATGCTCTTCCTCTTTCCCTACCACCTAACTGAATTATTCCAAAGATGGGATGTGATGGTACTAGGAAATGCTCTGTTTCCTTTTGCTCTTTCCCAAAGTCATGATATCTATCACATGATTTTTAACCGACTTACACTTAAGTTCATATAATTGTCAGTTGCCTAAACTTATATAATTTGGAATCTTAAATCTAAATATCTTATATCACAAGCACTGCTCAAAAACAGAGCGAAAAGTCACACCATTTAGACTTTTGACAATCACAAATTGCATATCATAAATTTATACAAAACCACTGTCACCATATTTAAGGTCATAAATATGGATGATACATTTCCCTTAATAATAAGCTACTTACTGATGACTCATAAGCCAAGTATTTTCTAAACTCCTTATGTGGATTATCTCTTTAATAATATAAAACAATTTGAGGCTAGTGCTGTTTTTCTCAATCTACATATAATGAAATGGAAGCACTAGGGTTTTACAATCTGCCTAAATACATATCCATATAACCAATAGATTGTGGAATTGAAATCCAATTTGAAAAGTGGGTTAAATAGTCATGGAAAACATCCCCTAGGATTACAAAATTCCATCTCAAAACTTTCGATATTAATGTGAATTAATGAAACAAATAATTAATATCTGAGACTGAAAAAGATTTTATAAAGCATATATTTGCTTGGCTCAGATGTTGGAATGTCCTCAATAATTGCTTTACATTTCAATGTTTTTATTTCTCTAAAGATCATATTCATATAGTACTTCTATTTTATCTATATCCCCTTCCTTTTTATGTTTATATGTGAATATCATTTTAATTTGATGTTACTCAACCTTTACTTTTCTCACCAAGATCTGTTCCAGAGACAGAACACTGCAGTCTCTGCTTTGCAACACCTGCCTTTGAAATAATTAATTTCTGTGATGACAAAGAGCACTTATATGCCTAGGAAGAAAATGTCAAGATTCTCTTTCATTGTCAAAAGTGTCTGAAATTGTTGAATTTCAGTCTAGGATCTTGACTTAATATGAGTGTGTTTCCTAAGATACTCTCATCATATTTCTGGTCTTACCGTAGCACTGTAGGCTTGCTGCACAGTCTTCTGCTCCATTAACCACGTAAGTAAGCAGCTGCCAATGATGCTGCGTTTGACACTCATAAGGACAAGAAGCTGGGGAGGAAGTTGTGCCATTTTCCTGCATAAGAAAGAAAATAGCTAGGGAGTAATAAAATAATTATGTGGGAACTAAGACTACCTCGAAAGATTATACTTGACAGTACTAAAAAGGTAGCAATAAATTCTCTTTGGTCAATAAGCTAAGTCCTACCTTGAATTAAAGAGATAAATTTTTTTTAACTATGATTTTGTACAAACACACACACACACACACACACTCCTTATAAAGAGTGCAATTACTTCATATTACAAGTGATGTTATATACCTGAAGCTAATAAAACATCATGTGTCAATTATACTTCAATAAAAAGAGTGAAATTACTTCATATTATAAGGGATAAAATGTAACAGATTTCTGAATACATCGGGTGGGTATTACTGAAGGAGATAATATAGGTGACCAATTCTAAGACTCAGAAATCTCTGTCCAAAAGAGAAAAAAAAGTAGATTAAATATGTCTAGGTGCTTTAAGCTTGCTCTGTAACTGTCTTTTTAAAGAGAATTTCTATTTGGATTCTGTCATTTTATAATTTAGGGTAATTTGCAATCCAGGTAACAAGGGTGAGCTTTGTTTATTCCAATGGTGATAGAGATTGTAACCTAAGTTATTTATTCTGAGGAGAAACATATATCTTTCTAGCCATTCCTAAGTAAACGTTTCAACTTTTAATGTCGACTAAGTGGCATCTTCTAATTAGCTTACAATAAGACAACATAGAGTTAGATTTTATAGGATAATTTTTTTCTTTGGATGCTCTTCTTCATTCATTCATTGTTTCCCATGTTTTCAAATGACCATTTATGAGGTTTTTTTAACAGTTCATGCTCTTAAAAACCTGTCTGAAAGGCAGTAGAAAACTCTGATTATAAACATTATTACTTCTAAAAGTGTGAGTGTGTGTGTGTGTGTGTGTGTGTACAGGGGAGGCGGGGTTAGAAGCAATGATCTTCCTTAATTTGTTGTAAAGAACATTTCAGCTATTCATATCTCTACAAGGTATATCAGTGAGTTCAAATTTAAAATTGTAATATGTAGACACACACACACAAGTGCTGGAACAAATATGGAAATTTTGACATTTTTTTTCTCTTTGTCTTCAAATCCACAGTTTAATCATTGATAGATAGGACACTTCTTTTTAAATTTACCTATATGTGATGTCAGACACCTTTCTAGGTTTATATCAAAAATCAAAAGTTTTCAAGGGACACATTGAAAATCCAGCATTAATGAGATGTGGAGGCCACTAAAAAAGTAACAAGAAAAAAGAAAGAAAGGTTTTAATAGTAAATGTGTATTCCTATAATTACTCAGAAAATAGTAGGTTCTCCAGAAAAACCTGAAAAATATCTTCACTGGTCACACCAGCTTTATTTCTGGTGGTCTCTTTAATGTTAACACTGCTTTAAACTGAAGCTTATCTAGAGAATTATGTAAGATTTGGGAAAAATGTTGAATAATCTAGGAAAGCATTCAAACCTGAATTTATCAAGAGGAAGATAAAAGACTTGGAAAGTGTACTGAAGAAACTGAAACTTTAATAACAATAGCAAAAAAAATAAATAGGAGGCACATGACATTAGGGAGGCAGATTTCAGAAGACTAATAATTAAAACTTTTCAAATAGGCTACATTGTAGGAACAAAGTATCTTAAATTGTAATTCTTTACAGTTTCAACGTCTTTTACACTAACCATTTCACTGCACTCTTAAAACTTTATTGAAAAAATACAAAGCATATTTTTTTTTTTTACTATTTCACAGATTAGAAAATGAGGACAAGAAAGTTCAGAGAGGCCATTACAGACTTACAGATGATATATTTCATGAAAGGCTAATAGTCAAAATGTATAAAGAACTCATACCAACTCAACTCAATACCAGATAAGCAATACAATTAAAAAATGGACAGAGGAGCTAACTAGACGTTTTTCCAGGGAAGTCAAACAGTTGACCAACAAATACATGAAAAGTTCCTCAACATCACTAATCATCAAGGAAATGCAAATCAAAAATATAGTGAGATATCAACTCACACTTGTCAGAATGACTATAACCTATGGGCAAGAAATAGCAAGTGTTAGTAGTGATGTGGAGAAATGGAACCCTTGTGAACTGTTGGTAAGAATCTAAATTGGTGCTGCCACTATGGAAAACATTATGGAAATTCCTGGAAAAAAAAATTATTTATTTATTTTTTTCTGAAAATTTTTTAACCTGCAGTGCAATATTGGTTTCTGGAGTAGAATTCAGTGATTCATTACTTACATACAACACTCAGTGCTCACCGCAAGCCCCTTTTAAGAAAGGGGCTCATCCATCTAACCCATCTCTCACTTACCTCCTTCCATTAAACCTCACTTTGCTCTCTACCATTAACTGTCACTTATAACTTATTTCCCTCTCTTCTTTTCTTCTTCCTCCTTCCCATATGTTAACTAGCTTTTGTTCTTAAATTTTACATATGAATGAGATAGTATGGTATTTATCTTTCTTTGACTTATTTCACCTAGCTTATTACACTGTAGCTCCACCCATGTTGTTGTAAATGGCAAGATTTCATTCTTTTTTGATGGCTGAATATTATTCCATTCTCTTCCCCCATACATATATAATGCACACACATTTATACAATTTATTTATATAAGCATATGTGTGTGTGTGTGTGTGTGTGTATGACATACATATCACATCTTCTTTATCCATTCATCAGTCGATGGACATTTGGGCTCTCTCCATAGTTTGGCTGTTGTTCATAATGCTGCTGTAAACACCAAGGTGAATGTACTGCTTTGAATGTGTATTTGTGTATCCTTTGAATAAACACCTAGTGTGCAATTGCTGAACCATAGGGTAGTTCTATTTTTAACTTTTCGAGAAGTTTCCTGAAAAACATTGAAAGTAGAACTACCATATGATCCAGCAATTTCACTTTTGGGTATTTGTTCATAGAAAATGAAAACACTTATTCCAAAAAAGATATGCACTCTTATGTCCATTGCAGTGTTATTGACAATAGTCAGTGTATGAAAGCAGTGTGTAAGTGTCCATCGGTAGATGAATGGACAAAGCAATTGTGTCATGTGTACATAATGGAATAGTACTTGGTCATAAAAAATAAATCCTTGCAATTTTTTGGCAAAATGGATGGACCTAGAGGGTATTATGTTATGTTACAGAAGTCAGACAGAGAAAGACAAATACCATATGATTTTATTTATATGTGGAATTTTAGAAACAAACTAAATGAACATACAAAACAGAAACAGACTCATAAATGCAGATAACAAACTGGGAATTCTGAGAGGGGAGGGATGTGGAGCAGTAGGTGACACAGGTGAAGGAGATTAAGGGGAACAAACTACCAGTTATAAAATAAATAATTCACAGAGATGCAAAATACCACATAGGAAATACAGTTGATAATAACATAACAGTGACAGATGATAACTAGACTTATGGTGAAATTTTTGTAGGAAATAAAAGGTAAATTTTGCTATGTTCCTACAATATAACACTACACAGTAGTGAGAATTAAATGGACTAATACTACATATAACAATATGGCTAAATCTTACAAAAATAAGTTGAACAAAGGAGGCAAACACAAAAGAGTACACACTGTGTGATTCTTTTTATATATATTAAAAAAAAACGGGCAAAACTAATTTGTGCTACTAGGATGGGGAAAAGCAGTTACTCTTGAGAGGTTTAGTGACTGGGAAGGAGCACAAGGCTAGGTTTGAGAATGTTGGTAATGTTCTGTTTCTTGACCTGGGAGTTGTTTAGATAAACATGTTCCTTTTTTAAACACTCATTAAGATGTATGCTTTTCATTGCATATTTTTCTGTATGTATATTGTACATCAATTTGGGTCTCTTAAAGGTAGCATTCATTCAAAAAAATAAAAACAAAACAAGTGAACAAAGTCACTCCAGGCTGTCAAATCGCAAATTTCAAATACTGATTTTATTATTCTAATCCATGTTTTCTATTCACTACAATACAGTGGTTTTGAGTGGGTACAATAGCTCAACAATATGGCATAGTTTTGTAAGAGCCCGTAACTGTACCCGAGAGGCAAAAGAGTGGATTGAATGAGAACACAGACTATGGAGTTAGATGGTTGTCAGTACAAATTTCAGCTTTACCAGTTACTGGTATCATTCTCATTTGTAAAATGGTGTTAATAAATTTGCATGCCTTAAAAGATTGGTTGTGAAAATTTAGCAAGTTAAGGTATGGGAATTGCTTTAGAGTGTATAAGTACTCTGTATTAGTTACAACAATCATCATCTTGTGAGATGGGAGGTTCTAGATTCTGGATACTTGTTAGTTTCCTTATATAGGATCCAAATTGTTACTATAGAAGACAAATTTACCTACTATAGTAGGTAATTCGATAATAGTAATTCTAGAAATATAGGAATTTAGAGAGAAGGTAGTAAATTTGAAAATGGTGAGCACTCGAGTTCTCCTTTTGCTCTGATAGTCTATGTACAGTATTGTATTGTAGGTGTCAAATAGAAGTTATCTCCCATATTAGATGTGCCTCGATTTTTCTCTTTTCCCCTATAATCCAATCCCAAAGATTTCCACAATAGGTCTGAAGTGGAAGAAATTGTGGGGGGAGTGGCAGGGTGTGAGGGGAGCTGATATGTATGTTTTGGAATTCTAGCACTACTTTTACAGAAAGCATTTTCCGGAAATGTTCAGTCCTATTTTTAATATATTCAGACTTGTGGTCTACTAAGGTAATGAAAATAAACTCATTTGCTTTTTTTTTTTTTTTTCATAGAGCTGGAACTCTCAGGTAAATAACTAAATTCACATATTTGAATTGTATACATATATTTGTTTGTTTGCTTGTTTTTAGAGAGGGAGAGGGTTGGAGGGGCAGAGGGAATGAGAGGGAGAATCTTAAGTAGGCTCCAGCCTGGAACAAAGCTTGAGGTGCGGCTTGATCCCACGACCCTGAGACCATAACCTAGGCCAAAACAGAGAGCCAGACATTCAACCAACTAAGCCACTCAGGCATTCCTGAATGGTACACTTTAAGCCAAGGAGATGTGAATGCTTCTTTTCCTGCAGGTGATGGAGCAAAAGGAAGGTATAAGTTAATCACAACATAAATTAAGAAGGACTGCCAGTTCGTTAGGGTGCTATGAAATGTAAAAAGATGGATGCATTATCTGTGTAATACTATCTTCTTTGTTTTCAAGTACATGGACTTTGTGATAGATCCTTAGTTTTATCTGGGCTACAAATTTATTTATCTCAATATTATTATTCAGTGATTAGACTGAATAGAATATTTTCATCCAATATAAGCTAGGACCCAGAGTCCATTTCCATATTTGCACTCTGAAATGCATGTGCATGTTTTGAAATAGGTTTAGTTATCCACTGAGCAAGGAAAGTAAAGTTTTAATCAACATAGAAAAAATTTCCTGTGAAATAATGACAATGGATGGATATATTGTACCCAATATGTGTTCTCCTATTAGAGACGTGTCTAAATATCTAATAGCCACAAACTGGAAGTCCATCAAGATGAATCAAGCAAAAAAAAAAAAAAAAAGTGGAAAAAGCTGAGAGGACAGAACAGAAAGTTCAATGTGGAGGGGGGGGGAAACAAGGTAAATGAGATTGATTTAATAATCACTTTGGTAGAGGAGATAAGATTTCTCTTCTACCTTCCCAGGGTCTCCTGCAGGAACTGACATAAAACAAATAAAGAAAAGAAAAACACACACATTTCTAGTAAATTTTACATGTAAGTGAGACTTTACAAGAAAATTGAAGACCCCCAAAGAAGCAGTGAGAGCTGATCACTTACATACTAAGTTGGACAAAGAGTAGTGAATTGTGAAAACATGACAGGCATGGGGATTTGAGCTACAGAAATCAATGGAGGAAGAACTAAGGAGATGAGGGTAGTTGTGTTGTTTTTTGGATCCCTCTCAGCCTTGACTCCCCATCTCTAGTTCTAAGAAAGCCTCCCTTCCTTTCTTCTCGTTCAAGGTGGGCACCTTTTATGTAGGAGTTTTATCTCTTGCTTTCAGGAATTAAAAGAGGAGAAAAAAATCCAGGCATCCCTCCTTCATCTGCTGTTTCTCAAGTGCCTTTAATTCAAAATATTAAACATGTAAAAGTGGAGTACTTTGGGGCAAAATGCTCTAAGCTTTTACACTTTCTATAGAAAACAGTGAAAGTGTTATCCAGGATGAAACCCATCCTGTTAATAATAGTTAATAATTACAAACATTACTTTAGTTGCAATATAGTATGGGGATTAAGCAATAGAAAGAATAATTGCAGAATGATAAATGATGTATTTTTCAATTGAGAATGCATTTTCATAACTTTATTATAAATATTACTTACTTGGCAACTCAGAGGCTAGAATATGGTCACTAGCACTAACAATGAAGATAAAATTAGGTTTGCTTTATTTCTTTTTTAGAGATTTTATTTATTTATTTGAGAGATTGAGCACAGCAGACAAAAGGACAGACAGAGGGAGAGGGAGAAGACGACTCTCTGCCAAGCAGGGGGCCTAATGTGGGGCTCTATCTCAGGACTCTGGGATCATTATCTGAGCCAAAAACAGACGCTTAACTGACTGAGCCACCCAGATGCTGCAAATTAGATTTGCTTTATGTGAGAATTAAAATGTGCGAATTTTATGGGGTTTTTTTTTTTGTTTGTTGTTGTTGCTCATTTTGCCAATTTCAAAATAGAACAAAATTCATCAAAGATGATTGAATGTACAGCAATGAACAACTTCTGGAAGAAAATTGGTTTTAAAAATATTGATATGACACAGGCACCTGGGTGGCTCAGTGGGTTAAGCCTCTGCCTTTGGCTTGGGTCATGATCCTAGAGTCCTGGGATCGAGCCCCGCATCAGGCTCTCTGCTCAGCGGGGAGCCTACTTCCCCCCTCTCCCTCTGCCTCTCTGCCTACCTGTGATGTCTGTCTGTCAAATAAATAAACAAATAAAATCTTAAAAAAATATATTGATGTGGCAAATATTCTAATATTTGGCATTTGGATGGCTGTTTAGTTTTTCACTGTTCATTCAGAAAAGTGTATAAAACATTGCTAAGAAAAAAAAAAAACTGGTAAGAAATTTATCATTATAAAAATTAGAGCTTACCTAAATGGAGTGTTTTGTTTTTCTGGTAATTATAAAATATTTGAACCAAAACTTTAAAAATAGCAACTTTTGGATATGAATTAGTTAGTTTTGGCTGTTTTTTAAAAGCCATCTATTTTACTTATATTACCTGTGCCAGGGGATACGCTTGGAAGTAGAAATAATAGAAGTGAGATGGCTTCTCTTTGCCATAAATGAAGTTTCAGGTTTTATAGACCCTCTATAGGAAGGATCTTCCACAATGCACAGGACAACTGAATATAGCTGTAGTGAGAATTCACCTCTAGTTAGAGTCAATGCTGATCCTTCAGATTCTGCTGCTATTTTTCAGAATGCAGTTCATGCTCTTGGCCTCATATGGGGAAACAATCCAGTATCTGGATAAGGATATTGAAACACATGAACAGCTACACCATCTATTGCACTTTGGGTGTGGAGAAGTTGGATCTTAGAGATCTATAGTAGATGAGATGACAGAGCAAAAACCTGTGGTAAGTGGAAACACAAAGAAATTAGCCATGATGGATCAAGAATGAAGAAACTATTCGAAAGCATTCATCTGATCCACAATGTTTTTTTCTAAGGAGGCAGTTACGATTCTCATTAAAAAACATGGCTTATTTTCATTTCAATATAAATACTTTTTCAAGCAATCCTATTTAAAATAATTTATATAGATATTCTCACAGATGTGAAATTGATAATCTGCTGTGATTTTTTTTATCATGACCTTGTTCCCTATTGTTTGACCCTTGTTTGTTATTATTTTACTTGTAGTGTGTTATTATTACTATTAGTAGTATTTTATTACTGTTATTAGTATTATTTTTCTCTGCTGAAGAATTAGCATCCAAGAACTATCACTGAGTTTTTCTCCCAAATTACCCTAAGATGACTTTTCTATTCTTAGAAACATCTAAGAAAGGAATTCTACAATCTTATCTAACATACATATCCACAAAGTGTTTTACATTCATGAACGATGTCCTCATATCAAATCTAAATTGCTCCTGTTCCAAATTGTACCCATTTCCTATGGGTCACTGAAGGTAGGTATAATAGATGGTTGACATTTTTTTTTAAGATTTTGTTTATTTATTTGACAGATAGAGATCACAAGTAGGCGGAGCAGTCAGAGAGAGGAAGGGAAGCAGGCTTCCTGCTGATCAGAGAGCCCCATGAGGGGCTCGAACCCAGGACCCTGGGATCATGACCTGAGCCAAAGGCAGAGGCTTTAACCCACTGAGCCCTCCAGGTGCCCTTGGTTGACATTTTCTATGTACTGACATTAAGCATAAAACTTGTTAGAGAGCCATGTAATTGTGACAAATGGAACAGCATCATGAAAGAAAAAAAGAAAGTTCATTGATATTCTTTGGGTTAATACCAAATGACTTAAAAAAGATTCAAAAGAACTTTCTGAAATGAAACTTCAGTAAACTATTACAACTCTTATTGTCAGAAAATTATGATTAAAGACTCAATAGAGAGTGAGTAGGTAATAGCTCATGGCACTATCCAGCCTTCGTGTATTCTTAAGGACTAGTATTTTAGTTTATTTCTCTTTTCATTCATTGACGTGGTAATCTTCTCTCCATACAAAGCATAACTCAGAAAAAAATCACTTATATTGCTATTTACACTTGTTGTGAATTTTGAATTGCAGACCTTACAGATAAGTAAATACATTAACTAGAATTAATTGAAACCATTTTGAGTTTATCCAATAAACATGTATAGAATTTGCAAAATTTCTTTTTTTTTAAAGATTTTATTTATTTGAGGAGAGAGAGAGAAAGAGAACATGAGAGGGGAGAAGATCAGAGGGAGAAGCAGACTCCCCATGGAGCGAGGAGCCTGATGTGGGACCAGGATCATGACTTGAGCTGAAAGCAATGGCTTAACCAACTGAGCCACCTGGGCACCCCAGAATTTGCCAATTTTCTGTGGATAAATATAAGTTGTGTAAGTATTCCTCACTGAATCCTTCCCCAAATGTTGTGGAGTAGATAGCAGTATTGTCCCATTTAATCTTTTAAGAAAATGAAAAGAGAAGACTGTTTGAAGAAGTCAGGTCATAACGACTTAACATATTTCCAGCTACAAAAAAGAATGAAAAAGATTTTAAGCACATCTGTAGACTTTTAAATATATCTAATAGGTTTGGGTTGAAAATTTTTGGGTGATTTAAATATACAAAAATAAAATTAGGAAGGAAAATATAAATCCCCAGGATTGAAAAAGTACAAATAAACAAGTGTGGTAACATAACCACATCAAAAGTAATTTCATGTGATTTTAAACACTGAATGCTAGTTGTACATTTTTTGGAAGAATATAGTCTGAGGATAAATAAATCTGCAATAAACACTTAAAACTGTGTTCAGTAGTTTAATCAGCTAAGTAATACTAGTATCATTTTGGAACTCTGAACATATTTCAGAGAATAATGAAAATATTTAATCTTTAGCAACCAAAGTATGCAGTGTGACAGAATTGATACAACTAAACATTTATAATTTTATAATGTTTAATATAAATTGGGAATATTTGTTTTTAAAAATAAATACCTTTTTATGCCCTTTGTTAGCTGAGTTAGTTTAGGTGTCATCCCAGTCCAGTAGCAATAGACACAACTAGCATTTGAATTGTGGAGTTTAAATTCTATTCCACGTCTGAGGAAGAAAAACATGGAGGAAGACCTTGAGACTCTTCTTTGCCAGAAAGCATTGAAGATATCAGAAAATAATGAACATTTGTAGACTTCCGCCAAAGGAACCAAGAACCTACACTGAGGTCTTCAGTTCCAAAAGTGAACCAATTAAGTATAAAAAAAGAATTGTGAATATAATGAATAGACATACATTGAGTATTTAAAGATCTGTGAGTTTAAAATAAAAGTCATATATAAAAAGAGAAAGCCACAATGACAGCTACAGTCCATTTATGCCATTTAACTAAAGCATGAATATTTTATTCTGAAAATAAGCTATTTAAGGGGAAAACTAGACTATGTCTAATTCAATCATACACTTTGTGTGTAAATTGAATTTTAGCTTTGATGATAATATGTTCTTCTGTATAGAAGTTTTCTTGTAAATAAAGATAGAAAAATGATGGAAAGGAGAAAGAACTAAATCTTGTGCAGGTTTTTTAAAATAATTGGCTCAGATAAAATTCTCAATGGATGAAATAATTATATGGCTGGTTAATGGGGATTCTGCAATGGCCAAGGGTCACAAGATGAACCTCTTGATCAAACTAAGTATGGTTATGAAAAGCTAAATGCTGTCAGATAAATATGCTAACTAACATTGAATTTACTTATCCTTGAATTTTTACTTTTATAGCTTAATCATTTAACTCTAATATTGTTGAACAATTAAATACAAATTATTATCTCTGAATTAATAGATGTCATAGAGTCAAAGTTCAAGGTAGAATTAAACACTGAGTCCTCAATTGAAGTGGGTTCCAGAGAGAACATAGGATATCTATATCATTACTCAGAGGCAGTATATTTGTTCCTGGATATTGGTAATCTTTGGATATGTTACCCCACATTAATTTTTAATCCTTTTCTTTGTTTTAAAATATTTTTGGCACAATTCTTTAAGCAATTTTATTTTCACAAACTTACTTTATTTCTACTTAACATTTAAAATAAGATCATCCTTAGAGGATAAATGAAGCATGAAAAACAATGTATTATTTCCTGAAATTGCTCCTCCCCCCCATTTGCCATGCAAATGTCACAGAGATTTGAGATTAGGAGGGCCACATGACAGCACCATCAACTATTTCCTACCTATAGTCTCTAAAACTAAGTCAAATTTACTCTGACTTTATGAGACAGCTACAGAAAAAATACTTTTCAAGAAGCACTTTTATTTTAAATGAATTCATAAGTTTTTCATTTATGAAAGTTGTCATGCACTTATATGCAAATAGTGTCTTCCTTTGATGTCTTACTTTCTGAGGGCAAAAAGGATATGTTTGCTATAGGCATTTCATTTTCATATGGAACCAGATATTAATATACTACATTACTCTTAAAGAATCCTAGTTGAAGCAGGATTAAGTTAATCATCTTGCAAGCTTGCTCCCTCATATACTACTGTGGTGTGTAAAAGCCTATTAAAAATAATTCTTACCAAGAAAGTTAATTTGAAATATGTATAGGAATTTTTGTTTTTAGAGGCCTAAAAGCTAAAATTTGGGGAAACATCTATTAATAGAGAAGATATTTAATGTGGAATATTTATGTTTCTAGATGTTATGCTAAGTGGTAAAGTTTATTTCACACATTAAGATTTGGAACAATTTACATGATACATATATACAAAAATACACACAGATGCATATACACTCATTACAGTTTATGGTAGACAAATTACAATAATTCTAATTGAGTTTCCTCATATAAACTTATTTGCATTGCTCACAATTTATATTTATCTAAGCACACACACATTTATCTGTACATATATATTCATATACATATATATATGAGATAAAAGTGAAATCTAGAGGAAGTTAATGAAATTAACATGAAAAAATATATTCCTGTAGGCAAGGAAGATATTATTTTAACCTGATGTCATCACAAATATTTATGGAGATATCAAAGAAGAAAATATATTTCAGGAAAATGAGGCAGAACAAGGACAGTGAGATAATCTATTCTGAAAAGAGTAATTTTCCAAAATTTTATTTAATATTTATACTGATATAGAGAAAAAAATCAAGACACAATTGTGAAAGATGTGTATGTGTATCTATATATCTATATCTATATGACAGCTATTAGAATTATAGAGTATGCCTTTCTCTTACATAACCTGCCTTTTCTAATTTGAATGACTCCTGGTAAGGCTTTGAAATAAGTACCTGCCTTTATTCAACCAATAATGACATGGGTGCATTTTTACATTAGGATGCTGGAAATATAACAACTGGTTCAGAATAACAAAAGCCCATAGTTATAGAGAAGTGGGAACATGAGGGAAATCATCAGACACCAGAAATACCAAGCACTATATTCAAAAAGAAGTAAATAACTACTGAAGTCAGAATTAAACTCGCAGTTTTCAGTCCATTCTAGTGGGCTAGGTTTGATATTTTTTGGACAATGCATGTGCTTGCTTATGTTGATGACAAAAGACAAAAATATCTGTGGTTCATGTACAGCATGTGTCCATGCAAGTGGAAAGCGAAATTACAGAACTTTAGAACAAAGCTAGGACCAAAGTAGGTGTGCATTATCAGTGGATAAACAAGAACCAACCCCAAATGAAACATAGAGTGGCCTGATTTCTTGCCTTAACTTGAGTTCTGCTCTGGGCAGGAACAAACAAATGTATCACTTGAGACTCTCTACCACAATTTTCCCATGAGTTTCAAACTGATTCACATTACCTCAGCATAAATTTATATCCTCAGAAACTTAGAAAAAATGAGCTCAAAACAACAGTTCCTGGATGAATGTGCTCTCAGCCTAGACTTCCAGGAATTTCAAAGATCATTTGGTCATAAGAAAAAACACAGGAGAACATAATTTACCATGAGAAAACAACAGCAGTTTAAGAAATCAGGCATAAATTATGGCAATATTAGAATTATACTGTATATTGCATATACATATATTGTATTTGTTAAAAATCATAAGAATATAACATTTATGACTAAAAAGCAGGTTATCAAAATTGACCAGGCAGTTCTGGAAAGTACTAGCTAGACCTCTTAAAGTTAAATATGTATATAGGTCCATATTAAAAATTATTAGATGATATTTACATCAAATTATATTTAGCCAAAGAAGGACTTCATTTACATAAAGTTAAATTTGTGTACATTACCTACAACATATCTCAGAAAGCCAAAGAAAAGAAGACTATAAAAGAAAGATTGAGACTTTCAAAATAGAAAAAAAGGTTTAATGTGCTTTGAATCAGGGTTCCTAAAAGAGTATAATTAGATTTGTAAAAGCAGAAAAAGCTTAGAATTATCTACAATAGTAAAATACACCAATTCATAAATTTAAAAATTTTTTAAAATTTTTATCCAAGAATGAAATTATCCAACACATTGAAATTATGTTCTTAAAATGAATATAAATATAACATTTTGAAACATGAACTGAGTTTATCACCACCTTGCATAGAGTAATTTCAACAAAATACAATTTGAGAAAAAGAAAACATACATAATAGATCATAGATGATTCTTAAAAACTGGCTGAAAATTCGTGCTGAGTGAAAAAAATCCTTTTAAAAAAAACTTATGCTACATTTTTTTCATTTATATAAAGTTCTAGAAGAGTCAAAATTAACTGATGATGAAAAAAGTACAGTTTTAACTCCTGAGGGTTGGCAACAAGGATTGATTGAAAGGAGTTTGAGGGGATTTGGGGGATGATGCCCTGTCTCTTCTTGGGTGTTTGGGTAACACAGGTATATGCATGTATTAAAATACATTGAATTATACAGTTAATTTGTGCATTTCCTTGTGTATAAATTTAACCTCAGCCAAAGTATAAGCACATAGTGAAATCTAATTAATTTAGGGTTGAAATGTAATGATATCTGCAACTTATGCTTGGATGCATGGATAAAATAAGGATGTATTAAATCATATATAATGATTATTATATAGGTATTCACTGTGTATCCTTTGACTTTTTCTATATATCCTTGGTGGAAAAATCAAATAAACTGCTTTAAAAACCAAATTTGTCAATGTTAGTAATTGCAAGGAAGAGTGTTTCCCAAATATCAAAAGTATGCGGAATGTTTGAAGTCTTTACTAAGTTTTAAGGCTGTGTAATCAGAAGCTTTAAAAATTACATCAATATTCACATAACATCAATAGTCACATAACCAGAAAAAAGAAAACACACCTTTTTTTTCAAATGGAGTAACAAGATAATAACGTTACATAAATTATACTCAAGTGAAATTTCTTTCCTCCTTCGTTCCTTCTTTCCTTCCTTCCTTTCAGAGGGAGAGGGTAGAGGAAGGGGAGAAGGAGAAGCAAGCTCCTAGCTCAGCAGGGAGTCCACTGAGGGCTCAATCCCAAGAAACTGAGATCATGACCTGAGCCAAGTCAGATATTTAACGAACTGAGCCACGCAGGCACCCTGAGAGAGAGAGAGAGAGAAAGAAAGAAAGAGAGATATCTTAAGCAGGCTCCATGCTGAATGCAAAGCCTACTTGGGGCTCTATCTCATGACCCTGAAATCATGATCTGAGCTGAAATCAAGAGTCCAACGCTTAACCTACTGAGCCTCCCAGGGACCCCTCAAGTGAAATTTCTGAAGTACTTCTGCCTTACTAGGAATTTAAACCTAACTAATAGAATTTCCCATCTCAGTGATTATCACTTCATATATAAAAATATGTTGGCAACTAGGAAATTAAAGAAAACATTAGAAAATACTTTTTAAGTGAGATTACCAACATGAAAAGCTTAATGTGAGATGCATATTTACATGATTAGTCAGGGCTACTATTGTTAGCATATCACTATGTATGCTTCGGCATTCAAGTCTGAGTAATATTGTATCTGTTTATTTAATAATACTCATTGAGGGCTTATTTTATGCACTATGATTCTGTTTAATACTACTCCCTTAAGAATTACCTTAAGGTAGAAAAGTATAAGATGATAAAATCAGAAATCCATTACACACACTCACACATACACACACAAAATCACTTTTTATTTCCAAGAGAATAAATATAAATAACAAAAGTAAAATATGAAAATAAGAGTAGGGACTTTCAGGTAATAGAATTTTGACTACTAAATAGGGTTTCAGGGTGCCTGGGTGGTTCAGTGGGTTAAAGCCTCTGCCTTCAGCTCAGGTCATGATCTCAGGGTCCTGGGATCAAGCCCCTCATCGGGCTCTCTGCTCGGTGGGGAGTCTGCTTCTCCCTTTCTCTCTCTGCCTGCCTCTCTGCCTACTTGTGATCTCTGTATATCAAATAAATAAATAAAATCTTAAAAGATAAAAAATAAATAAACAAATAAATAGGGTTTCAAAATATTTGAAGGATTAAGGCTTCATGTAGCCATAATTCATCATTTTCTTTTGTATCTGAGCAATAGGGGAAAATATACATTAAGTATGAAAGCCTTGAAGATGGACAACAGGATATCAGAGTATGTAAAGAGAGAAAGTAAGAGGATTCTGATCTCTGGGTATAGTGCAAGCTACTCTGTTTTAAAAATAGGAAAAAATTACCATCTAAGATACTAAAATATAAATATTTTCCTTTAAAAATACTTTAATAACTTGAAATAAGATTAACAGTGATATAAGTTAATGATATAAACCTAAAAATTATAAAATAATATTTAGCATAATTTTATGTAATGTAACACATAATTTAATTAATGATATTTAATTATAAGATACCATTGGCTCACTTTTCTGCAAATATTTGTATAAGTTTGTCAAAATTTCTCCTTTTAACAATTTCGTTTTCATTCAATATAATCGAAAGTAACACCATTTCCTCTTAGCAAATGCAAAATTGCAAATGATTTTTGGTACTTTTTAATTCTGAGTAGGATCTTCTGCTTAGCAACTGTTACTGCAGTTGTTAAGAGGACTTTATAGGCTGTGACAACACTGGGGATATATTCTGATACTTTTTAAAATACATATTTTAGTGCATGTAGAGCTGATGATTCTAGTGAGATAATTTCTCCAAATGGATAAACTTCTTTGTACAAATCCAGTTTCATGTAAGTGTGAATTTAATTTTAAATATAGATGTATAAAATGACATTTTTATATGTATTTTCATATTTTCTGTAACTTGCAGAACTCATACAAGAAACCAAGAGTGGCTTTATGATTGACATTTAATTCACAATGCATCTTTATTCATTCTATTGCTGTATCTTCAATTACAAAAAATTTCTAATTTTTTCATCCTTTATTATCCATAAAGCTTCATTTAAGATAAGTACTATCTTTTGTGAAAGGTGGCAATTTTAAATTTCTAAGACTTTGGATATTTGTTTTGCAATGTTATAGCACTTTTTAAAACCAGAAGTTCTAAACTATTTAAAGAATTTTAATAATTCCAAAATGTGCTTTTTTTTCTTTTTTTGCAATGTCCAGATGCACATTTTTTATTTTGTAATAGTTTGCTGACAAAGTTTATTGCCTGATATACCACTGGTATATCCTATATAGCTGCTTAGGCCAAAGTGTAAGTATTTGTGCAGATGATTTAGGGATGGATTCCAGAAAGGGACATGCAAGCTAGTCTTCTACTGTGAGTCACTGTTTCCATACAGAGACCTTCTTCTCTCCAGGGTCCATGGCCTGTGCCACCAAACTGTTGGCTTCTGCAGCTTCAATGTCCTGATCAGTCTGAGAACAGGCCATGGCCCCAACCACCTGTTCAGAGATCCCTCAGCATATTGGAACCACCCTAGGCATGACTGTATATGCCAGGTGGCCAGGTGAACTGCTGGTGTACACGATGCTTCTATCCACTGCATCTGCAGTCCTGAGTCTGAGTGAACATTGCTACTAGGTAGATCATCTGTGTTCAATGAATTCTCATTGGTACCATCAACTTTACTTACAAAATGCCATTTTAATGGTAAAATTATTAAGAATTTCAAGGCAGCCACTACAGAGCTTTAAACTAAGACTGGGTATCTTTCTGTGAATGAGACTTGGTGCAACTGTAGATGGATCCAAGCCCTGGAGGGGTTCGTGTTCCTGTGGCCACAGTACTTTATGTGTGTACCTTCCTTTATTAAAAAAAAAAAATATTTTATTTATTTATTCGACAGAGAGAGAGATCACAAGTAGGCAGAGAGGCAGGCAGAGAGAGAGGAGGAAGCAGGCTCCCCGGTGAGCAGAGAGCCCGATGCGGGGCTCGATCCCAGGAACCTGGGATCATGACCTGAGCTGAAGGCAGAGGCTTAACCCGCTGAGCCACCCAGGCACCCCAATGTGTGTACCTTCTTACATAATATCAGCCCCTGCTGGCTCTATCAACACTTGTTCCATGCTTAGATGTCAAAACTTTGTGCTCTTCCAAAATCCTAGGTTTTCATTTCATTTTTTCCATTACTTCTGTGAATAATCATATTAATTTTGAATGTGTCCTGTTTACATTGCTAATGCAAATGTGTGATGAAAAAACCAGTTTTTGGTGAGCCATTTCAAAGTTAACACTTGTAGTATGCTCTTTGGAAAAATTTGGTTGAAGTAATGGGGTTGTCATTTGCTCTGTAACCTTTCTCCTAGCCTCAGGTTGTTTAAAGATTTAACTCTTGGTTAACTCTCTCTAGAATCTTAATTCACAGCATTATTGGAGAACAAGAGAAATGAGGTTTTTTTTGCTGAAGACTGTTTTCTGGACCTGGCTGCTATACTACATTGTTGAAGTTGTTATCAAATAATGGGTAACTGATGATATGTAGCAATATCAGGAAATGGAAGCTATCCATTTGGATAACTTGGAAGATATCCAAGTATCCCTGAGCAAGCTTTATGACTACCTGTATTTCAAATGAGAACAGATGTTTTAACCTTCCAGAAAGATGGGATAAATGTATTTATTTCCATTCTTCCCACTAAATAAAACTGAATAGACCCATAAATACAGAGAACAAATTGATAGTTGCCAGAGAATGGGTGAAATAAAGGAAGAGATTAAGGAATATAAACTTCCAGTTGTAAAATAAGTAAGTCACAGGGATGAAAAGTACAGCATGGAGATATAGTTAACAATTTGTAATAGTTGTAATAACTTTGTATGGTGACAGATGGTTACTGCATTTATTGTAGTGAGCTTCTTGCAATATATATAATTATCAAATCACTATATTGTACACCTGAAATGATATGATATACTTCAATTAAAAGAAATGAAAAGCCTTGAATATTCTGTGAAAAATAACATAAGGAGAGGAGGAGTCAAGATGGCGGAGAAGTAGCAGCTGAGACTACTTCAGGTAGCGGGAGATCAGCTAGATACCTTATCTAAAGATTGCAAACACCAACAAATCCAATGGGAGATCGAAGAGAAGAAGAACAGCAATTCTAGAAACAGAAAATCAACCACTTTCTGAAAGGTAGGACTGGCGGAGAAGTGAATCCAAAGCGACAGGAAGATAGACCGCGGGGTGAGGGGCCAGCTTCCGGCCAGCAGCGGAGCAACGGAGCACAAAATCAGGACTTTTAAAAGTCTGTTCCGCTGAGGGACATCGCTCCAGAGGCTTAACTGGGGTGAAGCCGATGCGGGGTCAGCGTGGCCTCAAGTCCCGCAGGGTCACAGAAGGATCGGGGGTGTCTGAATGTCGCAGAGCTTACAGGTATTAGAACAGGGAAGCCGGCTACAGAGACAGAGACGAGGAGTGAGCTCTAAGCTCGGGTTTACCTTGAACTGCTCGCAGGCTTGGTCAGCTCGGAGCGCGGCCGGTGGCCAGGGTGACAGGAGCAATTGGGCGCTGTTCTCTGAGGGCGCACTGAGGAGTGGGGCCCCAGACTCTCGGCTCCTCCGGGCTGGAGACTGGGAGGCCGCCATCTTCATTCCCGTTCTCTGGAGCTCTACGGAAATCGCTCAGGGAACAAAAGCTCCCGAAAGCAAACCCGAGTGGATTACTCAGCCCGGCCCATGGTAAGGGCGGTGCAACGCCGCCTGGGGCAAAGACACTGGAGAATCACTACAACAGGCCCCTCCCCCAGAAGATCAACAAAAAACCCAGCCAGGACCAAGTTCACCTACCAAGGAGTGCAGTTTCAATACCAAGGAGAGCAGCAGAATTCCAGAGGAGGAGAAAGCAAAGCATGGAACTCATGGCTTTCTCCCCATGAATCTTTAGCCTTGCAGTTAATTTAATTTTTTTTTCTTTTTCAATTTTTTTTTTCTCTTCTTCTGCTAAATTT